>NW_024412453.1:12688206-12752307 GCF_014898765.1 Herpailurus yagouaroundi
TTCCTTCCTTCCTTCCTTCCTTCCTTCCTTCCTTCCTTCCTTCCTTCCCTCCTTTCCTTTCCTTTTTTTCCAAAACCCCACACAAATGGAAGGAAAGTGAACAGTGTTCTAACCTTGCTTTTTTGCATTTAACAACCGATCTTGGAGATGGTTCCGTATCAGTACACAGAAAGCTTTCTTGTTCTTTTTACAGCTGCTTTTTGATAACTGTATGGATGTCAATGGTGAATTACTCACAGTAAATCAATACAATGAAAAAGTTCCACAGGGCTCTGTCGCAATGGCAAGAGCTTCCCGGGACAGAATACAATGGGGTGGGGGAGAAGTAGATTACAGTGGAGCACATGTATTATCACGCTTATGTAAAGTTGACTCTCCATATAGACATGGGTGTCTATGAATCGGCAAGAATGTTTGTGAAGGTATTACCATCAGTGCCTTCATCGGTTCAAGCTACTACAAGAAACACCCCATAGACTGGGTGGCTTACATACCACAGAAATTTGTGCTTCAGAGTTGTTTTTTTTTAATTTTTTTTTCAACGTTTTTATTTATTTTTGGGACAGAGAGAGACAGAGCATGAACGGGGGAGGGGCAGAGAGAGAGGGAGACACAGAATTGGAAACAGGCTCCAGGCTCCGAGCCATCAGCCCAGAGCCTGACGCGGGGCTCGAACTCCCGGACCGCGAGATCGTGACCTGGCTGAAGTCGGACGCCTAACCGACTGCGCCACCCAGGCGCCCCTGTGCTTCAGAGTTTTTAAAGCCGGAAGTCCAAGATCAAGGTTCTGGAAGATTCAGTGTCTGGGGAGGACTCACTTCCTGGCTGATGGGTGCAGTGTCCTCTCTGCATCTTTACATGGCGGGAGGGGAAAGGGAGCTCAATGGGTCTCCTTAAAAAGGGCACTAATCCCCTTCCGGAGGTGCCCCCCATGACCTGATCACCTCCCAGATGCCCACCTCCTAATACCATCACACTGGGGGTTGGGATTTCAGCATAAGGATTGGGGTGTGGAGGGGCAAACCTTCAGTCTATAGCATTCTGCCTCTGGCTCTTCAAAATTCATGTCCTTCTCACATGCAAAATTCATTCATTCCATCCCCAAAGGCCCCAGACTTTTAACTCTTTCCGGGGATCAACTCTAAAGTCTAAAATCCAAAGCCTCACTTACATCTCATCGAAATCAGAAACAGGATTCATCATGGGGCAAATTGTTCTCTAGCCGTGGACCTGTGAAACCACAGACCGGCATGTGCTTCCAAAACACAGTGGTGGGACAGGCAGAGGATGGGATTTCCATTCCCAAGGGGGAGAAATGGGAAAGAAGACAGGGTAATGGGTCCCAAGTGACTCCAAACTGGAGGCTGGAAGAGTAGCATCCTCTTTGGGTCATAGTCTGTCCTCCAGACCCACAGGGACAGTGGTCCCACACTCCAGACTCACAGAGTCCTTGTGCTACAGGCTGAGGGTGGACGACAGACCATGAATGGCTGTGATCTTCAGAGCCTCAGGTCGGTGCCTGGCACCTTGGGAATGCCGTAGACATGGCCGCAGATAAAAGGGCAGGTGTGTGAACATAAAGGGGCAAGAGGGGCTTTGTCAGAGGGACCTTGGAATCCACTCTGGTTTGTTTCACAGACTCGTCTGCACACCTCACGACCGTAGCTGATTTTCCTAATGAACGAGCCATGGCTCGCCCCATCACCAGCCACCGCTCGCTAATGCTGAGATGCCCACATCAACCTTCTCGTTTTCCAGCCGACTGTGCTCAGTCACTGCCTTGTTCCTGGAGTGGAGTACAAGGCTTGGGGAACTTCGTCTATTCAAATGATCCTATGAAGAGCTTCCCAAACACGCAGTGGCTAGGGAAGGAAAAAAAAAGAAAAATAGGTTCCGAGCCACAAAAGAGATGGGGTTCAGGATGTACTCCAGCCCTTCATCGTATCTTCCTGGTTTTGCCTTTTATTTTTCACTGAGGACCATGAGGGGGAGGTCTTGCCTGCATCGGACCAGAAAGCCGGGATGGAGACCCTGGGCCCCGTCGCTGGTAGCTCTGGGATGTCTTTGGCACTGTGGACCCGCTGCAAGGAGGCCGTAAAAGATGGCGAGGCCGTCTGCGCCACAAGCCTTCCGTACCTTCACCTTTATTTGCTGTGTCGAGGATTCTGCGGGAACCCCATTTGCAGGCGACGTCCTCCCCGTGAAAGATTCAGGGCAGTGCCGCATTCATCACCCAACTCCTAAGAGTGGTGCCTACAGCATGGAAATCCTTTTTTTTTTTTTCCCTTGACAAATGATATATTTCATTTATTTCCCATGATCTTCTTGCATTATTTCAATATTATTAATACTCGGCAAATATATTAAAAAAGTAATAAACTGGCAATTATGATTGTGCTATGGACCCCAAACCGCAATTATTCATTATGTTTCAATTATTAACTTCACTTCAAATGTCTTTCAGCAAAGATTGCAAAAGGAAAAAAAAAAAAATCCCAACGAACCTCTGTACCCTGGTTCCTGGAAACCCTGCTTCACTCTGACTTGCCATTTCTCTGATTTATCTGCTATCTCAGGGCTGGAGGAATCAAAATAATAATAAAAAAATCTTCCTCTCTATTTAATAAGCAATAACCATCAACACCTTGTATCTATGGGTAGCTTTTTAACCCTTCTTAGGGCTTCAGTATCTATTATTATATTTTATTTAAAACAATGTTACTGAACAGTGCAGGTCCAAACTGGTCCCCAGTTTGCTGACTGGGGACACAGAGTCGGGGGAGGCTCAGGAATTCCACAGAGCAGACTCCTAGAGGCTGAGACGCCCCACTGCCCAGGACCCCCCTCGCCGCCCCCCCCCCCCCACCTTAGTGCTGGCCCCAGTTCCGAGACTTCCTCAAAGCAGTCCTCTACCCACCATCTCCAAGATCTCCCACATCTGCCCTGGAGGGTAAGTGATGGCCATAAAGGGTATGAAAAATTCCATTTCTTAAAAGTAAGCAAATTGTATTAAATTTTAACGGCGGTCATTACGGGCAGGTCTGTCTCCAGCGCTCGGTGACTCCTTCAGTCCCCTCTAAAGAGTCCCATTTGCACAGATTAATTGCCTGCAATTTTGCCTGGTGTGTCCTCATCCCAGGCATGGGGACTGTGACGCCTTGTCCCCGCCCGGGCAGAGCTTGATGATGTAGCACTTTGGCCTTTAAAATATGCACAATAAATATTTTAGATTTGCTGACGAATGACTCGGGCTCGCTACAAGGTTGCCAAATTTGCAGGGATGGAAGGAGGAGGAAGTTGAGCGAGTCTCAGAAGGAGAGCCAGGCCAGGCTTCACAAAGAGGTGCTGGGTGCCGGGTGTGAGGAGGGGCTTTGCGTCAGCTGTCACTCTAGCGGGGTCACACCTGCTTCCCAAAAAGCTTGGCTGTGTCCTGCTCACGCGTGGGTAAGACTCACAGAGTAGGGACTTTGCACTTGGTTCAACAGCTCAATTTTCCATGAAGCACCCAGTGGGTTCTTTAGAGCTACGGACCAGATCATGCTGCTCGCCGCTTAAAACATTCTGCCGTTTCCCAGCACACTTAGAATATGATCCTAACTCCTGACCATGAGCCTAGAAGGCCTTACATGATCCACTCCTGTGGCTCCTCGGACCACCTCACCTCCTCATTGTCCCTCGCTCACAATACTCCGTCTACAGGGGCCTTTGCTCATCTTCTGTGAACACACGGAGCATGTTTCTGCTCCAGGACCTTTGCACTTGCTGTTCCCCCTTCCCAGAACACTGTGCCTCCACATCTTCCCGTGGTTGGCTTGTTTTGGTCATCTCGATCTCAACTCAGGTGTCAGGTGCGATATGCCAAGCACTTAATCTCGACCACTCTCCACCCTATTACCTCATCTTACCAGCTCTAATCACTCTTTCAACTTGTTTGCTTTGTTTGTTTACATGGGCTTTACTTATTGGCAGTCTGTCTCTTCTGCTCTGCTCTAAGCTCCATAAAGGTGGGGACTTATGTATGCTGTTCATCACTGTATCCTTATGTCTAGAAGGGAGCCTATCACATTGTGTGTGCTCAGAAGACATCTGTTGAATGGATGAGTGACCAATTCTCAAGCACTGATGATGTCTGCTGGGTGCTGGGCCTGTGGCACTGAACGAGACACGTATGGTTCCTTGTAACATTCATCTTACATCCAGTAAAGGTCTTTGGTCTTTGAACTTCTAGCAGCTCAGATAACCAGCTCTCAGGCAGACGTACCCAGAAGGGAGCGATTCTTGGCTAATTTTGGTGACCATCCTAGGCTCAGACTCTGAAATCCCAGGGGCTTCAGTATTGGAAGAGGTTTTAGAGATCATGGCATTCCAAACCGCCCCATTTACAAGCCCCGGAGAGAGGACGTGACCTGGACAAGTTCAGGCAGGAGGATGGAGGCAGAGAGGGAATTAAAATGTAGGACTCTGGGGGCGCCTGGGTGGCTCAGTCGGCTAAGCGTCCGACTTCGGCTCAGGTCATGATCTCACGGTCCGTGAGTTCGAGCCCCGCGTCGGGCTCTGTGCTGACGGCTCAGAGCCTGGAGCCTGTTTCAGATTCTGTGTCTCCCTCTCTCTCTGCCCCTCCCCTGTTCATGCTCTGTCTCTCTCTGTCTCAAAAATAAATAAACGTTAAAAAAAATTTTTTTTGGGGGGCGCCTGGGTGGCGCAGTCGGTTAAGCGTCCGACTTCAGCCAGGTCACGATCTCGCGGTCCGTGAGTTTGAGCCCCGTGTCGGGCTCTGGGCTGATGGCTCGGAGCCTGGAGCCTGTTTCCGATTCTGTGTCTCCCTCTCTCTCTGTCCCTCCCGCGTTCATGCTCTGTCTCTCTCTGTCTCAAAAATAAATAAACGTTGAAAAAAAAATTTTTTTTTAAATAAAAAAAATAAATAAATAAAATGTAGGACTCTGACTCTGGGAATTGTATTTGCTCCATTTCATTGTCCTAACTCTCAGGTCTGGGTTCTGAGAAATTCTGATTGGACCTAGTAGCTCACTGGCTCATAAGAAAAGATTTACACCAGCACATTCCGATACACCCAAGTCCAACAGCAAGTATTATCCCAAAGGATCTGTTCCTAAGGGCACCAGGTAAGCACCCCCACTGGCTTTTCCTTAAGCCATCTGTCTCTCTTTCCTGTCCTTCAACAGCTTGCCAGTGTTTGTCTTGTACTAGAACACGAAAAATCGCTAGGCCTGCTGTGAATCCAGCTTGGTCCTTCATATATAAATGAGGTGGGGCTGGTAATTCACAGCACAGATACCCACCGTGAGAGGTGTTCCCCATGTCTAGCGTGCAGAATCTCACACTGCCCTTTCCGTTACAAATCTGATGGGAAATTTTTCCTAGTGTCCCACAGACGGATTCAGCTGCCTGTTACCGTGATCATCTCACTGGGTTTTCCACACTGACTACTTTGCCGGAAATCGCACATCTACCTCTCAGCGGGGGTTTGAATCTCAGCTAAAGTCCCTGAGATCAGCCAAGGTTTAACAAACGCATGCTTGAGAGGTCCTTCTGGCTCTCTTACCTCGGCCGTGCTAGAAGCCTGCGCCCACTGCTTCACTACAAACAGGTTGGATGCCCCTTGTAACGGCTCTCAGAGCGGCTCCAAGCTTGGCCATAAAACGCTGTGCTTGATTTCCCGGCTGAAACACTTCCTTTCCCGGTGTCCTAAGGAGGGAGTTGCAATGGATAAGTTATGTGTTGTGGTTTCAGGCATTAATGAATATGAGAAACTAAATTATTGAATTTTGCAATGCAAATTGTATTTTGAACACAAATTCTTCATTTCTGAATGCTAAGGACTCATAAAGAATGTCAATGGTTTATGAATTAGGCCATTAGCATGCAATTCGTGATTCAAACAGCACACCAGCACCATGTAATAAGTAACTATATAAAGAGTAGTGTTGTCTCAATTTTCAAAATATTTTGCTTGATGCATTAGAGAGTTCTCAAAAGACTCCAATGACCTGCCCTTCCTTCCTCTCTCCCTTCCTTCTTTGCTTTGCCTGCCTGCCTTCCTTCCTTCCTTCCTTCCTTCCTTCCTTCCTTCCTTCCTCCCTCCCTTCCTCATTTCCTCCCTGTCCCTCATCTCCCTCTCTCCCTCTTCTCCTTCCACTGACCAACTCCGTTAGCTCTTCCTCCTGCCTGCCTCAATCTTTTCACAGATTACATTGTAGTAGCCACATGAGTCCTAAGAACTAATTTAGGTGGACCCCCCACTAGTTTTAGAGCTGGGAACTCAGAGACCCAGAGTGAAAGGGTCTTGTCCAAGGTCCTTGGAGGAAGAGCCAAGTGGAACCAGGCCTCTGACATTCAACACTTATACCTCAGTTCATGCCATCATGCTTGCGGGCAACAGACTCATTGCAGACACTGTCTGGAGGGTGGGTGTTCAGGCAGGGGGAAGAGGTGAGGGCACTGGCTTCTAGGTGGGGTGGTGGAGGGGGAAGGGGTGAGGGCCCTGGAGAAGAAAGAACGATGCTGACATCACCCACTCTATGGACGGACACACGCCCACACATTTGTCCACTGGGACAACCTGATCTCAAGGCAGCCGGGACCAGCAGGTGAAGTCAGTATGGAGTGAAATCTCAGTTCAGCTGCAGGAACGAGGTCTCTCGGAACCATCAGTCCAGGAGTGAAGTACCCGGAACCCCGGCGAGCACTCCATCACTTAGAGAAGTTCAAGTTGAGTGCAGATACTAAAACCCGATAAAATCCACAAGCCTGATGTTCCTCTAGCTCAGTGGTTGGTGGTCAGCCTTGGCTGCACCCCAGCATCACCTGGGACGCTTTTAAAGCTCTCCACGCCACCCTCCTACTGGAATAAATCAAGATCTCTGGGGTGGGTTCTACAGGTTCCCTCTACAATCACAGTGTTCGTATAGGGTTCAGAATCTTTAGCGTAGCCCAGCAGTTCTGAAATTCCAGCGTGCGTGAGAACCACCACGGAGGTTACTTATAAACGCAGGCTCCTGTGTTCTTTCTCCGAGAAATTCTGATTCCGCTCACCGGGAAGGGTGCCTTGGTCTACCCCTTCAGTTGCAGGTGATATTCAAGGGTCTTTGGAACCAACATCCCAGTCACCGTCTACCCATACACCTCCTCTGGTGACGGGGAGGAACAGATTCAGAGATGGGTTGATTTCCATGCCGTAGAGCTCTGACCAAGACTCATAGTCCCACATGGCTGTTGAGGATCCTGATCAGAATCATTTGGGCACACCAGCACTCAGCATTTAGCTCCAGGATCAAGGCTTGACCCTAGCCTTCGGTAGGAAGTTAGCAACAAGGGAGAAAAAAACCTTTGTCTTTGGCATGTAGCATTTCTTTCCTTCCCAGATGGATTGAGTCTTGCGTTGTCCTCACCTCTCACTGGGGCCAGCTGCAATCTCTTTCCGATAGCAAAGATGCTGGGGTGTTGTTGTTCCCCACCCCCTCCCAGCCTGCAGGCTCTCCTTTGCCCTTCAGGGATCCCTGCCCAGGAAAGCCTCAAAGTCAGCGAGCTCTAAAGAACCAAGTTAGAAAATACCTCCCAGCTTGCCCACAGCAGTCTTTTTCTCTGAAGATGGTGAACAAAAGCACTATTCAAATGACCAGAGGCAAAATAAACCACAGAACCCGCCCCCCGCTCCCCCCAAGACTGTCTGCATGAGTGACGACGGAGGGCCTTCAGGGGCTCTCCCGCACCTTGCGCCCCCTTCTCTGCTCTGTGAGTGATGGCCACGAGGCAAAACAGCTCACCTTGTGCGATAAAATATTTAGAAGTTAACTTAGCACCCTCATGCTTTAGAAAGAAGAAGGTTCATGCATTTTAAAATTATTTTGTAAATCACGTTGAAGGCTGACAATGCAGATTTACCTCTTTGGCCGGGATTTAAATACCAGGTTACCCCCTCATTATGTTAACGGTGGGAAGAGCCTCAGAATCCTTCCCTCTGATCTGCCAGAAGCCTCTTGTGCTCTCTTGATGGCTGCATCGCCCGCCCCCCTGCTCTGGCTTCTGAGAGGAGCCCCCCTGTGGTGTGAGAGGTTCAGGGAGGCAGTGACTGGCTGTGTCTGGGGGAGCAGGTGAAATGGGGCAGCAGGGTATCCTTGCCTATTAACTAGAACAGCATGGGGGCATCTGCAAAGGAGAAGAGAGAGCGGGTTGAAGTGAGATGCACCTTCCTCCTTTAAAAAACTTACGGACTAATTCAAAAGAGGAAGCATGCGTGTGTGTGCGTGTGTGTGTGTGTGTGTGTGTGTGCACGCGTGCATACGTTTTGGGTAAACAAATCCACATCAGAAACTGGAAACAAAAGACCTGCCTGAACAGATATCATACATAGATGGGGTGTGTGAATAATGCCTTGCTAAAAATAGTTCACAGACACCCCTCCCCCCCCCCCCCCAGGGTGATGTGGTGCCTTTGGTGCCAGATCCTTTTATCGGCTGTTTACAGCTGTGTGACTTTAGGCAAATTACTTAACCTTTCTGGGCATAGTTTCCTTTTCTGTAAAGTGGGGCAAAAACCCTACGTCCCTTAACGGTCTCATGTGAAGATCAAAAGACAACACGAGAGAGGGGTGAGCTAAAGAGCTCAATGTAAATGGACTAAAAACACACAAAATCCAATGATTTTTAATTTTTTCATCTTGACCGCAACCCAGACATTTTGTCTGGGCCCTACCTACATTATCTCATTTTGTGCTCACAACAAACCCATGGGGAAGTGTCCACATCATGCCCATTTACAGAGAAGGGGACTGAGGCCCAGATAAGTATTGGGCCCCAACTCACACAAGCAGGAATCAGCAGCGTTTGCGTTTGGGTCTTCCTGCCATCAAAGCTGGGGGATTGCTTTCTTCCCTTGCTGCGAATCTCAGCAAGCACAGACTAGCCAACCCTCATTAATTCATTTGGCAAATGGCCTTGACTCTATGCCTGGCTGTGGGGACACAGACAGAGCAAAGACGTTTGCTTATCCGGAGGACCGTCTGGCTTCATGGGCTCGGAAGCCGCGACGGTCTGTGAGGTGAACAGTAAGTGATGAAAACTTACTAAGCACTTTGGTGCACCTGCTAAGAGTTAAACAGCTTTGGCCAGGAGGGGAGGCTGTTCTCCATTCTTTTTTGGATTGTGCATTTAAATTGTGCCAGATGAGCCAGCTCTGCCCCGGGGCCTTTGCACTTGCTGGAATGCTCTCTCCCACCAGAGGAGCTCCCCAGTTCTTTTTCATCTTTCAGACCTCAGCCTCTACTGTCAGCTCCTCAGAGAGGCCACGCTAACCAAAGCTGTGCTCAGGCCCTTGCCGCTCTCTGTCGTGCCACTCTCTCTCCTGCACAATCTGTAACCATCATGTTTAATGATTTATCTCCTGCTCATTGACTCTTTTTCCTCCAGGAGAAGGAAAGCTGCTCTGTCTTTTCCCAGCTGTATCCAGAGCCCTGGAGACGTCATCTGGCACCAGGCAGGTGCTCAGTGAATGTTGCTGAATGGATGAACGAAGGAATCAGCGACACTCTCTCATCCTCCTGAGCCCTGTTCCCTCCTCCGCAGAGTGAGGGCGGCCGTACCTGCATCAAGGGTTGATCTGGGACAGCTGTGCCCCAGGGTCATGCACACCAAGGTCCCTAGCACAGTGAGAGCTCAGGAAACACTGCCACCTTCTCCTCTTCCTGCCTCGGGGCTGGCGTTGCCCTAGGAAAGGGAGACAACAGACATTCGTGGTTCTGCTCTGCTGGGGCAGTCAGAAGACCCACGTGGAAAGGTTGGCGGTTAGCGAGGGGGATTCTGAGCACTTCATTCCAGCAGGGGGTGAACAGTACTGGCTGCAGCTTCTGGGCTGGGACCACTCGGATCTCTCCTGCTGGTGTTCGCCTCTTTCCTCTCTTTGAGCAGGCTTCTTCCCCAGACCTTCCCTGCGTGCACAGAGAGTCCCAGCCTCTTGCTTTCCTGTCTTCCACCCCCTCAACTTGACTCTTCTCCGAACTGTGTCCATGGAAAGAGAGATCAGGATGAGCTCATTTGAAACGACCAAATAAATTCTCATCTCGGTTGGGACCCAAAATGGATATTGGATCTTTCGGGACCAGCAGAAAGTCTTATTTTCATCAGGCACAACACAGTAAGCACTTACTGGCCGCCCCCCACCCCCACCCCCACCCCTTGCCCCGCGTCAATTTGTTAGGTGGCAAGATCAGCGGTCACCAAGGCAAAGAAATCACCATTAACGGACAAGACGATGCCATGAAACAAAATCTCTCAAGTAACAGATTACTGTTTGTCATTAAGACACTTAATACACCGGGGGTTGCTCCCAAAGCTCCCATAATCAATTTCTGCTAATTTGCCAATTCTCTGGCTCTATGAGGGTGCTGGTAATTTCATATTTTACACACCCACAGAGGTTACGGTAATTGATTCAGTTCTGGAAAGTGTTGTAATGACTTTGAATGAACTTGAAAGGTTTTGCATTTGTTTTCAGAGGCTGTTAAAGGGAGTGATTCAAACTTTGCCACACGGGCACTATTTGTAAAGGTTGGACGTGAAAACGACGGATTAGCTTTTCTGGGAGACAGCTATCTTCTTGTCATAACCTCCCTGCTCATGAGGCAGGCTGGGCTCAGCACTGAAACACTCAACTTCCTTTTTATCTGTATCTCAATGGTGGCGGAAATCATCTCTGAACATCTGAAGGGAAAAAAGGCAATTATTGAAGAATCCTTCTAGAATGACTTGGCTTTCTGAGTTCTAATTTTTTTCCCTTAAACAAGCACCCAAAAAAGTAAGGTAGGCAAAGACGAGAAGTTGTAGAAATTTTCTTCTTGACTTTGGCACTTCTGAAATGCAATACATACACAATCAACTTTGTTTTGCTCCTGAGCTCATGTCTGGTGGCAAATGTCTTCTTTCCCCGGGGCAGACATGATCATGAAGGCAAACGTGGGAAGGAAAGTATTAACCCCTTGCAGCGGGCCCGTGGCACAACCACTGTAATATAATTATTAGAAAGGGTTTCCTGCATGCCTGGCCTGGTGCTGAGCACTCTGTATCGATGAGAACATTTCATCTGAATGTATCTCTTTAAGTTGACCAGCCCTTCTCACAGATGACAAAACTCGGGGCTCAGCAAGGTTCCAAAACTTCCTCGATTTTCCCCTCTCTCTGGTTGCAACACCCGGGCCTTTAACTTCTCTCCCACCCCGCCATGCGACCACTGCCTTGCTGGTCCATGTTTACTAACCAGCTTTCTGGAAACAAAGCCAAAAACGGAACCAAACTCTGGTTTGTAGAGCTTGTCAGCTACCCGCCATATAAGCACTCTCACCGTGGCTGATTGCAAGCTGTGGACGTGATGTCGTGACAGAGGAAAGGGAAATGCGTGGTCAGCCCTCACGCTGGGGTGACGCAGTCCACCTGTCCTTCTCCCTGATCCATGCATGCTCCGTTTTCTGGGTTGTTCCCAACCCTCCAGCTCAGACTGCTTTTGATGGTGGTCTCACTTCGCTCTCAGTCTGGCTGCTGGGTACTAGCAACTTTAGCCCCGGCTCTGATTTCATTCATTCATTCATTCATTCATTCAAGTTCACTTCCAGGGCAAACACCCTGCTCAGCCCCAGTCTGGCACCCCTGCTGGGGTTTCCTTCCCGCAGAAGCCTGAAGCTGCACAAAACGCATTTTTCAGAAGCACAATAAGATCTCAGGTTGAAGGTGATCACTTATGAATGTGTGTCCGGGGGGGGGGGGGCATGGGAAAGAATTGGCTGTTCTGGTTGGTAGGGAAGTGGACTATGAACCCACGCAAACAAGCCCGCGTCGGGACCAATGTGGATGTGTTGAGAAAGCACCTTGGGACCTTAAAGAAACATTCTGGAAGGGCTGCCCGGCTTCCAGGGTGGGGAAGGAGCCTTTCTCTGGACTCAACGGGGCAGGGGGTGGGGGGTCGGGGCTCTGGGAAAACTTCGGAGTTGCTCTGTGGGGGGGATGAGGCTTTCTGCTGCACAATTAAGGCCACATTGGAAACATTCTAATCTTTGTCTTCAGGGGCCTCTGGGACCGCTCTTGGAAGAGGTGATGGCTTGAGTTTAATCAGGAGGAAATGAGCCAATGAGAAAGCGTGAGACCGGAATCTCAGGGGAGCCTCTGGAGTTTGCTGGGAGATGGATGCCGGCAAGGGCTGGGGTGTGGGTGCCTCGGGGCGCCAGAGGAGGAGGAGGGACAGCGTCAAGGAGGAAACAGCTGTGGCTGCCTGGCGGGTAATGGCCCACCTCCTGGACCCATTCCTGGACACAAGGCAACTGATGCAGGTGGGTGGAGAGCAAGATGCCCAAAGGTTCCTGAACGTCCTGCGTTAGGCTGCGTGCTTTATTTTATCCTCATGAGAACCTTTTAACGACACTGAGAGCTGTGGTGGTCCTGGGTCAATGACAGGACTTTCTGCTCCCCCTCACTGCCCTGACCCACGCACCGTCCCATTCTTTGCTTCCTGTGTGTGTCCTCCTTATTGGAGCTCCTGGCTTTGGAAGCAACAACCCGGCTAAAGGCTTTACACCGTTGTTGCATTAAATACTCACAACACTGCACGGAGGCAGGTGTTACCCACTGCCCTTTTTCCAAATGAGAATATTCCTCCTGGGAGGGGTAAAGCTGCTGGCCCAAGGTGGTTCTCAACAGCTCTGACATCCGGCCTCCTGCCCTCCTGGGGCATTTGGGACCAGCACATGTCAAGATCTGAGGCAGGAAACAGCATCCGTGCAACAGCACAGAACGCGCTTCGGCCGACAGCCTCGGAGGCTCCTCTTTTTTCTCCCGGGGTTTTCACGGCTGACCCCAGAGAAGGTGACTTCGCCTGACATCTCAACACCTTTGCCCTTCGGCAAAAATGTACCAAGTATCAGGAAAAGTAACCAGATAATTCTTCCATCCTGAACCCAAGGGTAAATGATTTAATTCCAGTTAGAAATAGAGTTTCAGCTTCGAGTTTGTATATAGCAGTGAGGTCTTAGGAGAAGTGGATTTCTGTCCCCTACGGGGGGGTTATGTGGGTGGGGAAAGGCTCTGCTGTGCCCTCCTTCCTCACCTCCTGCCCCTTAGGGTTAAAATCTACCATTCAAGGGGCACCTGGGTGGTTCAGTCAGTTAAGTGTCCGACTCTTTTTGAAAAGTTTTTAAAAATGTTTATTTTTAAGAGAGAGAGAGAGAGAGAGAGAGAGAGAGAGAGACAGCATGAGCGGGGGAGGGGCAGAGAGAGAGGGAGACACAGAATCTGAAGCAGGCTCCAGGCTCTGAGCCATCAGCCCAGAGCCCGACGCGGGGCTCGAACTCACGGACTGTGAGATCATGACCTGAGCGAAAGTCGGACGCCTAATCAACCGAGCCACCCAGGCGCCCCAAGGGTCCGACTCTTGGTTTCAGCTCAGGTCATGATCTCACAGTTGGTGAGTTTGAGCCCCACATCAGCCTCTGCACTGACAGTGTGGAGCCTGCTTGGGATTCTCTCTTTCTCTGCCCCTCCCCCCACATCTGCTCTCTCTCTCTCTCTCTCTCTCTCTCTCTCAAAAATAAATAAACTTAAAAAGAAATCCACCATTCGAGGTAAGTGCTTGTCTTACCTACCTTTTAGCAGCTCTGGGCATGGAGTCAATGACTGTGTCCCACTGGGCCTTGATGTGTTCATCTGTGAAGTGGGTCTGAAGGAGAAGAGAGAGAGACTCATTCCTCCTTTTCTGGGGTAGCAGGAGCCTTGAAGGAGAAAATCAGGTGTGAGCAGGCACAGAGTGACCTGGCAGGTGGGAGCTATCATCCGGGGAAGGTGTGGCAGCCGTGATCTGGGAGCTGGGGTCAGCGCGTCTGGGCCCTCACAGCTGAGCTCTATCATTGGGCAAACCTGGGGAAGTATCTCAGCGTTTCTGAGCATGTCTCCTTGTCTCTAAAGTGGGGTAGGAACGACGCTCGGCTAATGGTGTAGATGTGAGGGCGATGTGGGATAATGGGGGGAGAGTGCTCAACACGGTGCCTGATGCCTTGTGGACACTTAAGAAACGTTAGCTGTTGTTCTGACAGAGGTCTTGTGGTGTTGGAGCCTGGGGCGGGGGCTCACCCTCACTGGAGGGGTCCAGGGGGAGTCTGCAGTTCACGTGCTTTGAATCTGGTACCAGGGCAAACGAGGCATGTCAAGGGGGGCGCTCCCTCACACGGACAGGACGGAAAGAACACCATGTATTGAACATTCTAGGTGCCCTTGTAGAAATCTCATCTCCCTTCATCCTTGAACAAACCCAGCAAGGTAGCATCAGATGAAAACCCGGGGGTTCATGACGACGGATGGGCTCAAGCCGCAGAGTGCAGAGGGCACCCGGGTCTTGGGGAGCTTCTTGAAATGCACTGTTCTGTCCTGTACGCCCCCTGGGGGCCACCGGAGAAGCAGTCTGGGGACAGAGGGCTCCTGCAAGGAAGGAACCAGAGAGGACCAGTGGCTTCTAGAAGTGCTGGTGCTCAGTGCCCCCCACCCCAGGGGACCGGAGGCAGCCCCCGGGCCCCAGCGGAGTTTCTGATGACCACGCCACCCCCTGCTTGGTTTATTCCACAGCTCCACACGCCCCAGCCCTGCAAGGCGCCGGCGGCCTTCGCTAATGTTCCCAAACAGCCCATTCCCGGAGACCCAGACAACAGCCCAATTATCTGCGGCCAATCGCGGGCCCGCACCCTGCTTGGGGCCCACATCTAGAGGCGATTTCTCTTTTTCAGGAGAGTCCACCAGGGACCTGAGAGCCGCTGTGATGGTAATTAGGAAAGTCTGGACGTGGTAAACCTGTCTCCTCTGCTCCCGCGGAGGGAAGCCGGGGGGGGGGGGGGGGGCGGCGGGAGGGCGCGCCCGGCGGTTGTTTCTTCCCAGGCGGCGGCCGGCACTGGGCGGCTGGGAGTCAGAGTCAGGCGTCAGGTCAGGAGAGAGGGGGAGAACAGGGGTGTGTGTGTGTGTACGGAGACCTCTGGACCACAAAGTTATTTTTCACGCATCTTCCGAACTGGTTTGAGACCTGCCTCCCTCCCCTCCTCCCGTCTCTCTCTCTCTTCGTTCACACTGTTCGCCAGCCACTGGTGATCAGTGGTAATTGAGACACGAATATGGCCCCTTCTCGTTCACCACACCCAGGAGCCGTTTCTGCTTCCTCTCTCTCCCTCCCTTTGGCCCACGTCCTACCGGGCTGAAGTTTTGTTGGCTTCCCTCCTGCATGCAGCCCTGATCACATGTCATGCCCCCTTCTTTAAAAAAAAATTTTTTTTTTAATGTTTACTTATTTTTGAGAGAGAGAGAGAGAGAGAGAGAGAGAGAGAGAGAGAGACAGAGCATGAGTGGGGGAGGAGCAGAGAGAGAGGGAGACACAGAATCCAAAGCAGGCTCTGGGCTCTGAGCTGTCAGCAAAGAGCCTGACGCAGGACTCGAACTCAGGAACTGTGAGATCACGCCTTGAGCCAAAGTCCGATGCTCAGGTGCCCCTACTTTGTTTGTTTTTCAAAGTTTACTTACTAGGGGTGCCTGGGTGGGCCTTGCAGTTCATGGGGTCAAGCCCCGTGCCGGGCTCTGTGCTAACAAACAGCTCAGAGCCTGGAGCCTGCTTCAGATTCTGTGTCTCTCTGCCTTTCCCCCTCCCCCTGCTCATGCTCTGCCTCTCTCTGTCTCTCAAAAATAAATAAATGTTAAAAAAAAATTTTTTTTAAAAAGTTTATTTACGAGACTGATTTATTTTGAGAGAGAGAGAGAAAGCACGAGCAGGGGAGGAGCAGAGAGTGAGGGAAAGAGAGAGACTCTCTCGAAGCAGGCCCAGCACAGTCAGCACAGAGCTGGACGTGGGGCTCGAACCCATGAACGTGAGATCACGACCTGAGCCCAAGTCAGACTCTTAACCAAATGAGCCACCCAGGTGCCCCAGGGCTGTTCACTTTCTGTTTACCCTGTCTGGGCTCCTCTCCCTTGGGTCATTTGCATGTCTGGCTCCCTCAGGTCTGAATATCACCCCTTTGAAGTTCCCGCATGCCCCCCCTCCCCTGTAAACTGTCTCCCATGTCTACTTGGACTTTTTTCATAGCATCTATCACCGTTTTACTCAGTTACTATTTGCTGTTTTGTGTGCTGCATGTCGCCACTAGACATGTGAGTTCCGTGGGGTTGGGAACTTTTCCCGTTACATTTCCCCATCTCCAAGTAAAGGTGTTGAAAAACAGCTATGGGTTGTGTGAGTGAGTGCCAGATGTGACATTCGAGTGATTTTTTATATCATGTCTTCTTTCTGTTTCCCCTAACTCCTATGAGTTAGGGACTATTCATGCCCTTTTTACCACTGAGCAGACCGAGAGGCTGAATGTGCAAACAGACAATGGCCAGACCGGATACAACAACTGTTGTCTGACCTGTAACCTCTAGCTACCAGTCTGAACCACGGGTCTGCATCACCTGGTCCCAAATGGTCAGGATTTGGCCAATAACTACCAGCTTCCCTGATTTTTGCTCCTACTTCCAACCCAGGACCAATCAGAGAAAGCCAAATATATGCCCCTAACCAACCAAATAGGACACCCCACTTCTAGGTAACCTGCCTCCTGCTTCCTCACGCCAACAGCATCCAGTCGGGCACACCCAGAACCGCTCCTCTTTTCCACTGTGAAGCTTCCATGCTTCTCTGCCTGCCTTTGAGTATCTGCCAAACCCAAGTGATGGTGGCTGACTCAGCTTTCGCTTGTTTGTGTCTGGGTGGCCTTTGTTATTTCCACAACCCTGAGGCAGCTTGGAAGGGCTGGTGACTTCTCAAGGTCACGCAGGTAAGGGGGTCTTAGGTGTTGGACTCCATAGTCCTTTCTTCCACCATGCCCACCTGTCCACCTTTCTCTGCCCCAAACCAATGGTGTGGGCGCAGAGGTGGGAGCGTGGGGGAGGGGGACAGGCAGAAAGGTGGCATCTTGGAGGGCAGTGTGGAGAAGGACTGGTGGAGCAGAGGGTCCCAGGACAGTGGCAGTCAGGCCGGCACAGGAAGCTCAGTCGTGGAATTTCAGCCTCGTTGTCGTACTCCTTATCCATTTAACAAAACGAATGTTAAACGCGGAGAGTCAATCATTTGTCCTGAGGTTGTTATTTGTCTGAAGATAAGTATGACTATGGAGAGATTCGTGGGAAAGGAGCAATTAGTAGCTCCATCCATCTCAATGAAAGATAATAATAATATTAATTAATAGCCATACCAGGGTGCAGCGGAAATTCTGAAAGTCTATGAGCGAGAGATCTTCGAGGGCCACGTCTTTTCCTAAGTGCCTCTCTGACAGGTGCCCATTTATTAACGGGAACAAGCAGAGAGCGTCTGCCCGATCTGTCACCAGTTGCTGGCTCCCGATTCCTCATCCGGTCATGCTGGGTGTGGACAAGTTTTAGGGACAGGATGTGGAAAGAGCCCCCAGGAAGTAGGTGGGCAAAGACTGAGAAGGACCATGGGGGTCCTGGATGAAGTCATGACCCCCAGAAGCAATGGGGTCACCCCACTGAATTTAGGAATGGATGCGGATCTCTGAAAGGAGCATCTTGTAAGGTTAACATTAATCCTCCCTGTCTTCTGATTATAGCGACCCATTGTCCTTTGGGGAATTACCCATGCCTGGCTCCTAGTCTCTGTGGCTCGGTTAGGACTGGGCCAGTCCCCTGCTTTGCTCCCCCACGAATGAAACATGGTCCAGGCTGGTGTGAGGTGATATCTCATTGTGGCTTTTATTTGCATTTCCCAGATGATTAGTGATGCTGAGCATCTTTTCATACACCTGTTGGCCATCTGTACATCTTCTTTGGAAAATATCTATTTGTGTCCTTTGCTCATTTTCTAATCGGTTTATTTATTTCTTTTTTCTTTTTTAAATTTGCATCCAAGTTAGTTAGCATATAGTACAATAATGATTTCAGGAGTAGATTCCTTAATGCCCTTACCCATTTAGCCCATCCCCTCTCCCACCACCCCTCCAGCAACCCTCTGTTTGTTCTCCATGTTTAAGAGTCTCTTATGTTTTGTCCCCTTCCCTGTTTTTATATTATTTTTGCTTCCCTTCTCTTATGTTCATCTGTTTTGTCTCTTAAAGTCCCCATATGAGTGAAGTCATGATATTTATCTTTCTCTGACTGACTAATTTCACTTAGCATAATACCCTAGTTGTATCCACATAGTTGCAAAGGGCAACATTTCATTCTTTCTGATTGCTGAGTAATACTCCATTGTATATATATACCACATCTTCTTTATCCATTCGTCCATCGATGGGCATTTGGGCTCTTTCCATACTTTGGCTGGTGTTGATAGTGCTGCTAAAAACATTGGGGTGCATGTTTCCCTTGGATAAATACCTAATAGTGCAACGGCTGGTCATAGGGTAGTTCTATTTTTAATTTTTTGAGGAACCTCCATACTGTTTTCCAGAATGGCTGCCCCAGTTTGCATTCCCACCAGCAATGAAAAAGAGATCCTCTTTCTCTGCATCCTCGCCAACATCTGTTGTTGCCTGAGTTGTTAATGTGAGCCATTCTGACAGGTGTCAGGTGGTATCTCATTGTGGTTTTGATTTGTATTTCCCTGATGATGAGTGATGCGGAGCTATTTTTCATGCATCGGTTGGCCATCTGGATGTCTTCTTTGGAAAGGTGTCTATTCATGTCTTTTGCCCATTTCTTCACTGGATTATTTGTTTCTTGGGTGTTGAGTTTGATAAGTTCTTTATATATTTTGGATACTAACCTTTATCTGATATATCGTTTGCAAATATCTTCTCCCATTCCATCGGTTGCCTTTTAGTTTTGCTGATTGTTTCCTTCACTGTGTAGAAGCTTTTATTTTTGATGAGGTCCCAGTAGTTTATTTTTGCTTTTGTTTCCCTTGCCTCCAGAGACTTGTTGAGTAAGTAGTTGCTGCGGCCAAGATCAAAGAGGTTTTTGCCTGCTTTCTCCCTGAGGATTTTGATGGCTTCCTGTCTTAATTTAGGCCTTTCATCCATTTTGAATTTATTTTTGTGTATGGTGTAAGAAAGTCATCCAGGTTCATTCTTCTGCATGTCGCTGTCCAGTTTTCCCAGCACCACTTGCTGAAGAGACTGTCTTTATTCCGTTGGATATTCTTTCCTGCTTTGTCAAAGATTAGTTCGCCGTACGTTTGCGGGACCATTTCTGGGCTCTCTGTTCTGTTCCATTAATTTGAGTGTCTATTTTTGTGCCAATACCATACTGTCTTGATGATTACAACTTTGTAATTTTTTGTCTTTTCTCGTCTCAGAGAGTCCCCCTTAAAATTTCTTACAGGGCTGGTTTAGTGGTCATGAACTCCTTTAAGTTTTGTTTGTCTGGGAAACTTTTAATCTCTTTCTATTTTGAATCACACCCTTTCTGGATAAAGAATTCTTGGCTGCATATTTTTCTGATTCAGCACATTGAATATATCCTGCCACTCCTTTCTGGCCTGCCAAGTTTCTGTGAATAGGTCTGCTGCAAATGTGATCTATCTCCCCTTGTAGGTTAAGGTCTTTTTTCCCCTTGCTGCTTTCATGATTCTTTCCTTCCTGAGTATTTTGTGAATTTGACTATGATATGTCTTGTTGATGGTCGGGTTTTTTTTAAATCTAACGGGAGTCCTCTGTGCTTCCTGGAGTTTGATGTCTGTGTTTTTCTACAGGTTACGAAAGTTTCCCCCTGTGATTTGCTCACATAACCCTTCTACCCCTTTCTCTCCCTTCCTCTTCTGGGACTCCTATGATTTTAATGTTGTTCCTTTTTAATGAGTCACTGATTTCTCTAATCCTTAAATCATGCTCTTTTGCTTTAGTCTCCCTCTTTTTTTCTGCTTCATTATTCTCCATAAGTTTGTCCTCTGTATAGCTGATTCTCTGCCTCATCCATCCTTGCCACCATGGCATTCATTCGAGATTGCAGCTCAGTTACAACATTTTTTATTTCATCCTGACTAGCTTTTACTTCTTTTATCTCTGCAGAAAGGATTCTAATCTATTTTTGACTCCAGCTAGTATTGTTATTATCGTGATTCTAAGTACTGGTTCAGACATCTTGCTTGTATCTTTGTTGGTTCAGTCCCTGGCTGTTGTTTCCTCCTGCTCTTCCTTTTGGGGTGAATTCCTTAGTTTTGTCATTTTGAAGGGAGAAAAGGAATTAATGAGGTAAAAAAATTAAAATTAAAAAATTAAAATAAAAAACAAATTAAAATTAAAAAATTAAAAACAACACAGACACACACACACACACACACACACACACACACACACACCAAATAAGTGATGCTAGATCCTAGGTGTGTTTTGGTCTGGGTGTTGAAAGGGGCTTGATAGATTAGAGAAAAAAAGGGGAAAGAAAAAATGAAAGGAAATTGATTGAAAATTCGAAAAAATGAATACACTGAAATAGAATAAAATGAAATGATGGAAGTGAAATAGAATTTGAAAAAATATACAAAAGAAAAACATAGAAAAAAATTAAAGAAAAATATTTTTAATAAAATTTGAAAATAAGAATAAATTTTTTCCCTTTCTGTATTCAAGAAAAAGAAAAGAAGTGAAAAAGAGAAAAAAATCGATAGATGAACAGCAAACAGATATGATTGAAATTACATCGGTTTCCCATAGAAGTCAAACTATGAAACACTGTATAGCCCGTAAACTAAGCAGGCGGAGAGACCTGTGTTCCTGAAGAACGAGGTTGGCCTGGTTGGGCGGGGCTTAGTGCAACGGCTCCGTTCTCCACTAGATGGCGCTGCCCAGCTTACCGGATTGCAGTGTTGTGCCGCTTGTAGGTGTGTATGCGCATGTGCAGGAATAGTGAGCATGGCGTCACGCAACTACCCAGTGTAGCAGTGTAGCTTCTCTTTCCAGCCAGCAATCACGCTCGCGTCCTTTGTCTCGGGCTTCCTCCCCTCCGGCTTTTACACTGTCCGTGACCAAGCCGTCAGGTTGCCGGGCGGCACCTCCCTCCTGAGTTTTATCTCCGTAGCGGCTGTGCTTCCCGACCCCTCACTTCGGAGGGACCGCGGCTCGGACCCGCTCAGATCCTCTGCTGGAGGGTCTCCCCGAGCAATGGCCAGGTGCTGGCCTCACCCGGGAACGTTCGCGGGACTCTGCTGCTGCCGTCGCCAGAGACTGCGGCTGGGCGCCAGCCCGCCCCAGGGAAGGTTCACGCGATCTCGTGTAGCGGCAGCGTTGGAGGGATCACGCAAAATCACAACACGCATCCAGCACCAGGCGTCGCCCTTCCCACCAGAGCACCGCCAGGTATGGAGGCGAGGAGTTTCAGACTCTGTGCTCCCCGTTTACAGAGTCTTAACGGAATTTAAACCCTCTCCTTTCTCCTCCCTTCCTTTTTAGTTCAGTCCCTGCGGCTGTTTCCACTTTTCCACTTTCTCTCCAGGTGCTTTGGAGGGGGTGCTTTTTCCGAACTCTCCCCCTGAAACAACTCCTGCCCTCTGCAGCTTGTCTCTCCCCCAGTTTACCTCTCTGCGCCACGTACCTGCTGAGTTCTGTGGTTCAGGTTGTGCAGACTGTTGTGTTAATCCTCAAATCAGTGTTCTAGGTGTGCAGGATGGTCTAGTGTTGATCTGGCTGTAGTTCATGGACGGGAGATGCAAAACAAACTTCCATGCTGTTCTGGTGTCTTGGCTCCCCTGTAATTGGTTTATTGTTTTGTTTTGTTTTCTTTTTTTTTTTTAATTTTTTTTCCCCAACGTTTATTTATTTTTGGGACAGAGAGAGACAGAGCATGAACGGGCGAGGGGCAGAGAGAGAGGGAGACACAGAATCGGAAACAGGCTCTAGGCTGTGAGCCATCAGCCCAGAGCCCGACGCGGGGCTCGAACTCACGGACCGCGAGATCGTGACCTGGCTGAAGTCGGACGCTTAACCGACTGCGCCACCCAGGCGCCCCTGTTTTGTTTTGTTTTCATATGGAGTCGTATGAGTTCCTTGCATATTTTGGCTATTAATCCCTTATCAGGTATATGGCTTGCAAATATTTTCTCCCATTCGGTTAGAAGGGTTATTATAAAAAAAAAGTCAAAAGTTTGACAAGTGTTGGCAAGGATGTGGAGAAAAAGAAACAACCCTTGTGCACTGTTGGTGGGAATGTAGACCGGTGGAGCCACTGTGGAAGACAGTGTGGAGGTTCCATAGAATGATGATATGATCTGGCACCACTTGTGGGTATAGAGTTGAAGGAAATAAAATCAGTATCTTGGGGTGGCTGGCTGGCTGAGTCAGTTAAGCGTCTGACTTCAGCTCAGGTCATGATCTTGCGGATTGTGAATTCGAGCCCCATGTCAGGCTCTGTGCTGACAGCTCGGAGCCTGGAGCCTGCTTCAGCTTCTGTCTCCCTCTGTCTATGCCCCTCCCCTGCTCACACTCTGTCTCTTTCAAAAAATGAATAAGACATTGAAAACGTTAAAAAAAAGTCAGTATCTTGAAGATATATCTGCACTTTTACAGCAGCATTATTCACAATAACGAAGATACGGAAATGATCTCCATGTTCATCAACAGAATAATGGATAAGACAGTGTTACACACACACACACACACACACACACACACACACACACACACAAGAATGTTCTTCAGTGTTAATAGAGAATCTTGCCATTTGTGACAACATGGATGACCCTTGAGGATATTATACTAAGTGGAATAAGTCAGACCCAGAATATAAATCCTGTCTGGTATCACTTCTCTATGGAATCTGAAAAAAGTAGAACTCCCAAAAATCAGAGTAGATGGTTACCAGAGGCTGGGAGCTGGGGGGAAAGGAGAGAGGTTGATCAAAGGGTGCAAATTCTCAGTGATAAGATGAATAATTTCTGGAGACCTAATGCACAGCTTAGTGATTATAGTTAATAATCATGTACTGTGTACTTGTAATTTTTTTTTAAATTTTTTTTTCAACGTTTTTATTTATTTTTGGGACAGAGAGAGAACAGAGCATGAACGGGGGAGGGGCAGAGAGAGAGGGAGACACAGAATCGGAAACAGGCTCCAGGCTCCGAGCCATCCGCCCAGAGCCCGACGCGGGGCTCGAACTCACGGACCGCGAGATCGTGACCTGGCTGAAGTCGGACGCTTCACCGACTGCGCCACCCAGGCGCCCCGTAATTTTTTTTTTTTAAAAGACACATGATCCAGACCTGGTGAATCGGCATTGTCCACTCCCTCAATCACCACGATTGGTTCCAAGAAGAGAGCTTGCGTTTGTTGAATTAAGGATTTTGGGAGGCAGACAATGAGAAATAAGGGTAACCACAGTGAATTAGTGTATTAGAGGCATTCTTCCTGTTTTAGGTCTCTCGGGAGAGTTGTTTCATTGACTGTTAGCTCAGCCTCCCAGACGATCAGCTTGGCTCTTCTTCCCCTACCCTGCCCCTTAAAATTTATTTATTTTTGAGAGAGAGAGAGGGAGAGAAAGAGAGAGACAGACAGACAAGGTGTGAGCAGGGGAGGAGCAGAGAGAGAGAGAATCCCAAGCAGGTTCCGCGCTCTTAGCATGGAACATGATGCGGGGCTTGAACTCACAGACCGTGAGATCATGACCTGAACCAAAATTAAGAGTCAGGCGCTGAAATGACTGAGCCACCCAGGCGCCCCCATAGACTGAAGTTTAAAACTTGCCTCGACACGGTTTCTAGAGCTAGAAACATCTGGAGACGTTTCTCAAAGTGGGGTCCGTGGACCATGTGCATTAGACAGACTGAATCGGAATCTCTGATGTGGGGCCAGAAAACTGTATTTTAAACAAAGTCCCGGGTGAGCTTATGCATGTGAATGTTTGAGAATAAATGTCCTGGATTCAAGGGCGTTATGGGGATGTGTTTCTCACGGGTCATGTGCATCTGGGCTCAGCATAGCTCTGCCTTCATTATCAAGCTGAAAAGGCGGAGGTGTCATCCTGGGACATAATGAGCCTCAGAGACACGTTCACAAAGCAGGGCGCCAGGGGAAGGCACGGGAAGTGGATGTAACCTCCCTCCAAGCAGTCAAGTGGGTTTTAAGGAAGGGTGGGTTTACAGGGAGGTTTGCAGGGTGTTGTGGTCACACGGCGTAAGAGAGGAGTCCCCAGAGGAAGGAGCAAGGGAGGGTGGGCATATGTCTTGGGCAAGAAAGGAGTATGGCTACCACAGTCCACTCTGCAGGCTGGGGAAATGGTTTGAGTTAGAGATGGTGATAAAAGCAAACACAGAGTACGTCTTGGAAGGATGACCTGAGGTAAGAGCATTGAGCATATGGAAACTAGGGGGGAAAGAAGCTGGGATTATGGACGGAAACAGCGAGGAAGCTAAATACTACGCTGGTAATGCAAATATACATAATATGAGGTATTACATATTTATAACAATATATTTAAAATATTTTATATTATATTATGGTTTAATAATATTTACATATAATATTTACTTTTTTATCCATTAAAAACATTTTTTTACTGTTTATTTCAGAGAGAGAGAGAGAGAGAGCAAGCGAGCACAAGCTGGGGAGGGGCGGAGAGAGAGAGGGAGACACAGAATCCAAAGCAGGCTCCAGGCTCCGAGCTGTCAGCCCAGAGCCCGACATGGGGCTCGAACTCATGAATTGTGAGATCATGACCTGAGCTGAAGTGGGATGTTCAACCAACTGAGCCCCCCGGGCGCCCCTTTTTTCCATTTTAAAGTGTGCAGTTCAGTGGCATTAAGTATTCACACTGTTGTGCAGCCACCGCCTCCATGTGTCTCTAGAACCTTCTCATCTTCCCAAACTGAAACTGTCTCCGTTAAACGGGAGCTCCCCATTCCCTCTTCCCCTAGCCCCTGGTAACCAGCAGTCGACTCTCTGTCTCAATGAATCCACTGACTCTAGGCCCCTCATGCAGGTGGAATCCTACAATATCTGCCGTTTGGGGTCTGGTTAGCAGCACGTGCTCAGGGTTCATCATGTTGTACGTAGCAGACGACAGAATTTCCTTCCTTCTGAAGGCCGAACAATATTCAGCTGTGGGGTGGGACCACATTGCGTTTGTCCGTCTGTGTGTCGATGGAGACTATCGTTGTCGTTCAAGGTTTCTGAATGAGGGACCGTTAGGCGTGGGCACTGATGGGGGAAAGTGGTTGTGGGGTTGGGAGTCGGGTAGGACTTGAGAACAGAGAGGCTGTGGTGTGCTTGGTGGCCGGACAAGGAGTGTGGGGTCTGGCCAAGCAGGGCGGATACGTAGATTCGGTGCTGCTACCAGCTGGTGGTGAGGGGATGGCTGCTGTGTGGGTCAGGGGAGAACTCTGGGTGGATTAGCTGTGTCTTCCAGGCTCCGGGCGGGAGCCAGGAGGGAAGTGGGTTTACATTCCTGATCGACATTGCTCGGCTAGTTTTACGCCCCGACAGCTCAAGAGCACGCTTCTCCAGCTCTTTAACCAGAGCTGTGAGGGGCCCGGGCAGTGCCTGAAGGGTCATTTGCAGCTTCTGATTATCGCTCTGGTTTAAGAGGCTTGAACAACTGGGCCTCTGCTCCTGCCAGTATCTCGAACTGAGAGATCAACAGTGATTGTCTCCTCTTTCCTCTGCTGAGTCATTGGTGGGGAGAACGGAACAGTCCTAGAATTCTTGGTCCCAGCAATCCGTGATAGTCCAGAATTCTGGATTCCACACAGACGTCTGCTTGTGGATCCAAATTCCTAACAAAGTGAATGGTTGGTGAACGGACGCTCTCGTAAGGTGGGGAGTCTTTTCTCTGTGCCTAGTACCCTGGGCTCCTCTCCTAACTTCGTGTATTTGCATCTTTGTAACAGACTTCGCTTGTTTCTGCTTGCCCAGCATGCCTCCCCTCTTTGTCTGGAAGTGGTCTGTGGCGTTTCCAGTCACTGCGGCCTCAGCCTGACTTTCAATCCTCTGCTTCAACCCCCAGCTGCAACAAGAGCAGGCACGTCAGTCAGGGCTTGCTACGTCCCTGGCCGCAGTGCGTGATGCAGGGAGAGAACCATCACCCAAGCATGATCCTCGAGACTTTATATTGGTACATAGCAAAAGTAGGGAACTTTCTTTTAGATCAGGCATTGACAAGTGCTTTCTATAAAGATCCAGCTGGCAAGTCTTTTAGGCTTTGTGGGCCAGACTTTCTCTGTTGCAACGACTCAACTCTGCCGTTGTAGTGAAAAAGTAGTCATAGACAATGTGTAAACAGATGTGTGTGACTCTGTTTCAATAAAACTTTATTTATAAAAGCAGGCAGGGGGCCACATTTGGCAGAGAAAGAGCACGAGTGGGATAGGGGCAGGGAGAGAGGGAGACACAGAATCCGAACCAGGTTCCAGGCTCCGAGCTGTCAGCATAGAGCCCGATGTGGGGCTTGAACCCACGATCTGCGAGATAATGACCTGAGCCAAAGTTGGACCCTTAACTGACTGAGCCACCCAGGCATCCTCGGTCCCTATTGTAAATGAAAACCATTGAAATATAGGAATATAGGACCCACATCGTGAAGAGGGTCACTTAAAACCAACTCAGACGAGAGCAGAACTAGAAGAGGGAGAGTACAAACTCTGACGACAGACACTGAGCCCTGGATCTAGCCATGTCTGAAGGTAGCAGTCCACTGGATGGCCAGTTATGTAACCCAGTTATTACACTTCATTGCTTAAGGCAATTTGCTCTGGGTTTTTGTCATCAAAGAGAATCCTCTCTTTGAGTCGGGACCCTCTCTAGCAGTTTGCTCTTGTCACCCCTCAGTTATGAAATGCTTGAGTTGGGAAAACCCGTCAACAACCCGGGAGGCAAGAATAGGGAAGGGGCTTTGTAAAATTGTAGCTCAGAGGGCTCCGTGGAACCTTACCACTAGCCAGAAGTGGGGAGGCTAAGCCCATCCATCCTCCAGCCCCCAAGCCCTGCACACTCTGTATTGCACAGTGTGTCTGCTGTGGGCATCCTTTCAGGGATCTCAGAGAGATGGGGTATTATCCCTATTCTGCACTTAAGGAATCAGCAGCAGAGCTCAGAAGGGTGGCGTAATTTGCCCACAGTGACCAAGAGAGTAGGTGAAGAAGTTAGAATGCAGTCCCAGCTCTGGGAGGCTCCAGGGAACATGTTTTCTCCAATAGCACCGCTATCTCCTCTAACAAGAGGCCAAGAGTAGGGGCCTTGTCCCTGTCACAAAAGCAGCCCTTTTATAACAAGCCCGCATGCTCCACGGATGAGGCACGGAATGCAGGCAAGCCAGTGGCATCTGTCACTCCCGTTCACCGGGAGCTTTAGAAGCTAATGTGGGCCTGTTAGCTGTAAATACAGACCCCAGCTACTCTTTCAAATAAATTGGTGGTGTTGCATTAGAAAATTTCCCTCTGCAAAATGCTAACAATGCCGTGGTGCTTAAATTTTATGCGTGCAAGATTATGAGTAGATACATAAAACGGGAGGAAAAAAAATTCTGCACTGACAAGAGCTGGGGACACAATGATTAGTTTCCTTTTCTCGAAACCTCTTTCCCGGAGTGGCTCTGGAATGGAAGTTTCCTTAAGGAGGAAGTTAACAATGAAACTGCTGACTGTAAGCGGCTGCAGGGTACTCACACGGGGATGTTGAGAAGCTGGCGGTCTCCTGCTCTTCTGGACAAGAATCAAAGGCCATCTCTGGGAACATCGCAGCCTACTTAAAAACAGTGACGGTCCTACCAAATTCCCCGGCATTTGGGGCAGGGTGGTTCTGCCTCCTGTATGCTTGGGGCTGACTTGGCTGCTGGAGTCCCCACCGGACGGCTGGTGTGGGCAAAGCCTGGGGCGTGAGCTCAGAGCCTGGTCCTGGGGGAGGGCGAAGAAAGGGAGAGTCGGCCCTCTCCCTCTCTCCCTTTTTCTCTCTCCCTCTCTCTCTCCCTCTTTCCTCTGGCATACAGTGGAAGAACGAGAAGGATCAGAGAGAAGTGCAAGACTGAAGGAGACCAACCCAGCAAGACAGCTAAGGAGAATTCAGGCGAGGAACCAAACAGGCGAAGATGAGACAGCGCCCAAGCCAGAGCCCCAGGGACAAGTGAGAGAGGCACAGAGATGCCGAAAGAGAGAGACGCTCACAGGCACGTGCACAGGTGCATGTGTGTGTGCACACACAGGATGTACACAGAGCAACACATACGCACACGTACACTCAGAGAGAGACAGAGAGAGAGAGAGAGGGAGAGACAGGAGTGGAGGGGAGAGGCAGACACAGGAAGAGTGTAAAGAGAAACATAGAAACAGAGGGGAGACTTTCTTAGAGACCTGTGACATTCAACCCGAGAAAAGCAGAGCTGTCCCCCGGTCACCCCCTGGTTCACCAGCATCTCATGCCTTCTTTCATCCAGCATCCCAGTGGACGAGTCAAGGGCCCTGGTGACTCTTTGGCCACAGGGTAGCCTGAGGGGCCCCGACATTGGAACGTGCATCCTTACTCTGAGGGACAGGATGTCTGTGTGTGCACGGAAAGCTTGTGTTACCCTTTCCCCACAGAGGGGGTGCTGTGTTGGAGGTGTTTTCCGTATTTGTTCCTATAAATCAGTATCATCACTGCTAACTGGTGAGGCACGGCCACAGTTCTGACGGGGAGTGTCCACTTTTCTTTTTGTGACTCTAACAGCGTTGTAGCGAGTGCCCGTGTGTGTGCCCACGTGAGTGTTTCTGTAGGTGGTGGCAGGTGAGCTCCCTGTGCTGAGGGGCTGGGCAGACACTGCCCGGGTAATTCCTGAGTCTTTCTTTTTGCTCCAGTCCCTTGCTGATCCTGGAGGTGGCAAGGACAGGGGCGTGAAACGTCTTATTAAGAATTAAAAAAAATTATTATTATTATTATTTTAATCTAATTTATTGTCAAGTTACTAACATACAGTGTGCTCTCAGTTTGGGGGCAGATTCCTGTGATTCATCACTTATATACAACACCCAGTGCTCATCTCAACGAGCGCCCTCCTCAATGCCCATCGCCCATTTCCCCCTCTCCCACCTGCCCCCCCCATCAGCCCTCAGTTTGTTCTCTGTATTTAAGAGTATTTTATGGTTTGCCTCCCTTTCTGTTTGTAAATATATATATTCTTTGAATTTAATAATGGTATGGGACATCTGGTTGGCTTAGTCGGTTCAGCATCCGACATCGGCTCTGGTCACTATCTCACAGTTGGTGAGTTCGAGCCCCGTGTCCGGCTCTGGGCTGACAGCTCAGAGCCTTGGAGCCTGCTTTGGATTCTTTGTCTCTCTCTTTCTGTCCCTCCCCCTGCTTGTGCTCAGTCTCTCTCTCAAAAATAAATAAATAAACATTAAAAAAAAGAACGTAATAATGGTTTGGGAGCGCCTGGTCGGTTCAGTCAGTTAAGTGCCAACTCTTGATTTCAACTCAGATCATGATCTCATGGTTTATGGGTTCAGGCCTTGTGTTGGGCTTGGGCTGATGGAGCCTGCTTGGGATTCTCTCTCTCTCTTTCTCTCTCTCTCAAAATAAACTTAAAAAAAATTTAATGATGGTAGTTAGAGACTCCCCCCCCCCCCCCCCAGATATCTTTGTCCTAATCCCCAGAACATGTGAACATACTAGGTTACAGGGCAAAGGGGTTGGGCAATCAGCTGGCCTTGAGATGGGGAGACGAGCCTGGATTATCCAGGCTGGCCGAGTGTAGTCACCCGGGTCCTCATGCACGGAAGAAGGGGACAGAAGAGGAGTCAGAGTGTTGCTGGCTTTGAAGACGGAGGACGGGCCACAGGCCAAGGAGTGCAGGTAACCTCCAGAAGCGGAAAAGGCAAGGCAGTGAGTTTCCCTTTAGAGTTTCCAGAAAGGAATGCAACCCTGCCAACATGGTGGTTTCAGCCCCACGAGGACCAGTTCTGGAGTCCGGAGCTATAGGGTGACAGGTTTGTGTTGGGGTGAACCCGGAAATAGGTGGTAACAACAGCAGCAACAGGAAACGGGTATGACCCCTGTCCACCTGTGTCTGGAAGCACAGAGGCTGGGGGAGAGAGTGAGCCTTCCGGGGGAGGCTGCCAGGGCCACCCCATCAGCAGAGACCGTATCCGTATTTGCTGCCAGGAGACTCTCGTTTTGACGCCAGACTTGTCGTGCTGGGGTCACGTGCTACTTGCTGTTGAAGCCACCTGTTCCCACCCCAGAGATGCTACTTGCTGCCGTATGGGGAGGGGGGCACTTTGCTCTCACAGGCCACTTGGGAGACAAGGTGTGATGGCGGGCGGGGGGTGGTAGCGGAATAAGGCCTTCTTCCCAGCCCAAGTCCACTGCTGTGCCGGTCAGGACATGTCTCGGGTTCCTTGGTGAATGAAGCGTCTCTGTGTACAAGGTCCCTTGGTCAAATTCTCATTTTCAGGAGCAACCCTGAACATCCTGTCCAGTGGGGAACCCAGCAGGGGGAGGAGCCCCCCTGGTGTCGGTCTTCTCTGGGTGGGTGGCTGCTTTACAGAAGTGTTGTTTTATCTCCCTCACCCTTGTCTCTCCTTGCCTTTCTTCCTTCTCCTCTGCTCCGCACATCCAGCCTCTCTCACTTGCTCTCAGAATTAAAAGGCAATGGCCTGGCAGTGCTGACACTCTCGCAGCCTCGAACACTCTGGTTGGTCTGGGCTGATGAGCCTTGGACATTCGGATGGTTGTGCCACAGGGAGTTTCGGTCCTCACCCTCTGTGGGCTGGGACGCCGCCAGTGAGAATAACATCAGGCGGCTGGATCACCTTTAGATTCAGCAGAAAAAAAAAAACACAATCGGGATCTTCCTCTTTGTGGAAGTGAAAAGACATCAGTGAAGGGCGGTGGACGGATAAAATACGTGAGCAGATCCCACAGGAAGACTTTACCTCGTGGTGACTGAGAGTAGAGATTAAGAGTGTCACCTCTGGAGGGGAGGTTCGAATCCCAGCTCCACCACCGGGAGACTGACTTCAGCTCTGAGACTTGTTTTCCCCATCTGTGAAATGGGATGCTCAGTCCCTACGCCCCAGTGTGCGAGTAAGTGTCCATCAAAACGAACCCTGCGTGCTCCACGTTTTCAGCTGGAGCTCTAGCTTGGCGAGGTCAGGCAGGTCCCGTGAATATCTCTGTACTTGAGGTCTCTTGAAGGTAACACAGGAGCACGCAGGTACCTGCCTCATAAAGCTGGGGGATTTGGAGCACTTAGATCAGTGCCTGGAATATGTGTCCTGTGTCCAGGCATGTGTCCTGTGTTAGATGTGGCAGTGAAGCTGTCATCAGGATTCTTTGTTTGCAAATGACAGAAACCCGTTTCTTTTTCTTTTTTTAATATTTTTAAATGTTTATTTATTTTTGGGAGAGACAGAGTGTCAGCGGGGGACCGGCAGAGAGAAACAGAGAGGGAGACAGAGAATCCGAAGCAGGCTCCAGGCTCTGAGTTGTCAGCACAGAGCCCCATGAGGGGCTCGAACTCATGAACCATGAAATTCTGAACTGAGCCACCCGGACACCCCGAGGAACCCACTGTAGAACCTGATAGTGCAGGTGCATAGTGGGGCTTCATGAATTCCTTTGCCTGCCTCTTTCCGTAGCCAGAGAGGCGGGAAGATCATCACATGAATAACGGAAAGCTTCTCCAAGCACATCCACTGGAGACCTGCCTTCCTCCAGGACCCCAGGAGCTCTAAAGCAAACGTAACTCGAGAAACCCCGCTCCTACCACTTAGTAATTAGGCGGTGATTGTTGTTTATCTGTGCGCTCCAGTGTAACTCCCTCTGCCCGAGGCTGGTGCTGGAGCTGGGGAAATACAATTTCCTCCAAACTAATTTAGTTTTAAGAGGAAAATGAAAGTTTAAAGTAGTTTAATGTTTCGGCAAAACCATAATGGCTGGAGAAGGTTGGACGATGTGAACCAATCAAGTGCCCTAATTCTGATAATAACTCAGGTCTTAACTCTTCTGCACATCAAAACCCATCCCGATGCTGACATTGTGCACAGGCAGGTCCAGCGGATGGTCAGACCATTGTTCTTGTTTATTTCATTTTCCTTTTTTGTTTTTGTTTTTAATAAACGGCTTCACTTTTGACTTTAGGAGAGCCTTAAGGACACAGCTGTCTAGTTATACCCTAGGAGATACCCCTGTAGTATAGGCATTTCTCGTCCATTCAGGAGTTTTCCTCAGACCAGGAATCCTCCCGAGTCAGAATCCCATCCTTGGGTAGAAACATGGAACATAGTTGTTGACAAGGCCCGACAAGTAGCTCTAAAATGTGAAACCTCGGGGTGCCTGGGTGACTCCGATGGTTGAGCGTCTGACTGCGGCTCAGGTCACAATCTCAGGGTTCATGAGTGTGAGCCCTGCATTGGGCTGCGTGCTGACAGCTCAGAACCTGCTTGGGGTTCTCTGTGTCCCTCTGTCTCTGCCCCTCCCCAGCTCTCTCTCCTCTCTCTCTCAAAAATAAACAAACATAAAAAAATATAATGTGAAGCCTCAGGGAGCCTCAGTTTGCCATTTATAAACTAGCATGAGAAAGATCTGTGGGGTTTTTGTAAGAGTTACATACAATGATGGGAGGGACCTGGACAGTCAGAGGAACAGCCAAGAAAACAACGTCCGTTCGTTCTCCACATTTCCTGAGTACCTATGGCGGGGCTGGCATCAGTACGGGGTCTAAGGATTCATGAATCCCTAACACATCGGGGACAGGTCTTAGCACCCAGTGACGTCTGTCGCTTTGCCTGCTGTCACGTGATTCTGTCTCAGCCAATTTGTAAACGTTTTAAACCAAATTCCAGCAAAATGTTTCTCTTTCTCACCCGTTGTACCTTACGTGCATTTCGCCCCATTCTTTTGCCTGGAAAACTCCTATTCGTTCTTCAAGGTAAGGCTCAGATTTCCTTTGTTCTACTGAGCCTTCTCTGATTGCTCATCCATGGTTCCTTGTTTCCCGCACTCTCCTGTCACAGCACTGTGTTCCTATCCCTGTGATCAACCGTATTTTAGTTGCAGTGTAGCTCCTCACGTGTTTTACTGCAGTGTGAGCGGGCCATGTCTTCATCTTCCTGGCGTGTAGACGTCTGATACGCGTCTGCTCCATGAATGGCTGGCCTAGGAACGGAAGACACACGACCCGCGGGTCACTACTCTCCATTCCCTGCTTATGACAGGCATCACTAATCAATCGGTGGCAGGTCAGAATTTGCCTCAATCGAGGGCCAGGGGACACTCCCAACCCGGTATAGTTAGCATGGGAGTGGAGACAGAGGAGCTTTTCATTAGTGTTTCCTTGAATCCCTGGATATGGTGCCCAATAATCTGTTACGGAAAATAAAAGGTCGGAGTGATTTTGGGGAGGGCTAAACACTGGAACTGAAAAATCTAGGCATCGCTGCTTTGAGTTACTCACATGGGGTGAAGGTGCATAACTTGGTGTTTTGTACACTCCTTTGGAAAATACTACAAAAAGTGGGGAAAGAGGACGATGACCCAGGCAGCATCCCTGCTCCTCCCAATTCCATGGGCTCCTCAGCTCGATGAGGTGATGCTTCACATTTCCGATTGTGGATCCCACACCCCAAAGATCCTGTCCTGAGAATTCTTTCACGTTCTACCATTTCTTTATGTTTAGACGTATATCAATCGTAGCAATCTCTTTCTACAGTGGTGCTTTTAAAATCTCACAGTATCTCGGGCACCTGGGTGGTTCAGCCGGTTAAGCATCTGACTCTTGGTTTTGGCTCAGATCACAATCTCATGCTTCTTGAGATTGAGCCCTGCATTGGCCTCAGCAATGGCAGCGTGGAGTTGGCTTGGGATTCTCTCTCTCTCTCTCTCTCTCTCTCTCTCTCTCTCTCTCTCTCTTCCCCTCCCCTACTCACACACTCTGTCTCAAAATAAATAAATAAACCTAAAAAGAAAATCTCACAGTATCTCTCAAGCCCCTCTTTGTTTGCCCATAGTCACTGAGGATATTTATCATGCTTAAGCCAAGAAAATAGGTGGGTTGGATACAGCCAAGTGAGGAGAAATTCCCTGGCAAATATATACCTATTTTCAAAGTTGGGAAGCTGCTTCTGAGAGTGAAATCACAAAGGATCCCACACCACATGCCTTTCCCACCCCTTGGTGGATTTGGGTTTTCTTTAAACAGAGAGTCAGAACTTCAATGCCTAGCCCGTTATATCCGACATGTCCTCTCAGCGTGCACCCCAGGCACAGCCTGCCTTCCTTCTCTGTCTCTGCTTCCCTTTCCTCCATCATCCCAACCTCCAGTTATCTCCGTGTCCAGTTGTTCTGAACAAGTGACAGCAAGGAGACGCCAGGTGGGATTTGGGAAAACCGTTGAGAACAAATGACGAGTTGACAAGGGTGTCAGGTAGGCAGTGGTGTGATTGAGTGAGGGAAAAGAAGAGGAAAGTGCATTCCTCTCTACTGTTAATTTTATTTTCCCCTGAGTGCAACAGGCCATCTGGTCTACCAGACAAGAAGGAAGGGGCTGACCTTTGTTAAGTAGTGATTATGCTATTGAGACTCTTTTTTTTTTTTTTTTTTTGAGAGAGAGAGAGAGTGCAAGTGAGTGAGGAGCAGAGAGAGAGAGAGAAAGAGGAGCAGGGCTCACCCAAAACAGGTCGAGAGAGAGAGAGAGAGAGAGAGAGAGAGAGAGAGAAAGAAAGAGGAGCAGGGCTCACCCGAAACAGGTCTCACGTTTTACCCGAAGCAGGGCTCGATCTCACCCGATGTGGGACTCGAACTCATGAACCATGAGATCGTGACCTGAGCCTAAATCAGATGCTTAACCAACCGAACCACCCAGGCGCCCTATTTGGACACTTTACACACATCATCTAATGGTTTCATTTGCTTCTTATAACCATGTTTTAACTTTTTGGTTTTTATAGCTAAAGAGACTGGGAATCAGAGATTTGTTCCCCATTCCTTCATTTCTTCAAAACCAGGGATTACTGAGGGTCTGTGGGTGCCAGTCTTCATGCTGGTTGCTGGGGATATATCGGTAAATGAAACACTCACTTTCTGTGGCTTCATGGTACTTACAGTCCAGTGGTGGATATTAATCAAATAATCACAGGGATACATGTAAACTGACAGAGGCAGTAAGTCCCACTAAGGAAAGGCAGACACCAGCCAGGTGAAGTCTCCTGTGCCATGCCTGGGGGAGCTTCTTGGAGGATGGGAAGTCTGGGCTGAGCAGGAGGCAAATATATAAATGTAAATAAAGGGGCGCCTGGGTGGCGCAGTCGGTCGAGCGTCCGACTTCGCCTCAGGTCATGATCTCGCGGTCCGTGAGTTCAAGCCCCGCGTCGGGCTCTGGGCTGATGGCTCAGAGCCTGGAGCCTGCTTCCGATTCTGTGTCTCCCTCTCTCTCTGCCCCTCCCCCATTCATGCTCTGTCGCTCTCTCTGTCTCAAATATAAACATTAAAAAAAAATTAAAAAGAAATAAATGTAAATAAAGCCAGAAAAAGTTGGGGAAGAATTTTACAGGCAGAGGAGACTGTCTTGTAGTAGGAAGAAACTTGGCATGTCAAAAAACAAACAAACAAGGGCGTTTGGGTGGGTTACTCTGTTAAACATCCAATTCTTGATTTTGGCTCAGGTCATGATCTCACCGTTCATGAGATTGAACCCCGTGTCAGGCTCTACACTGACAGCATGTAGCCTGCTTGGGATTCTCTCTTTCTCTCTGCCTCTCTCTCTCTCTCTCTCCCTCTCTCCCTCTCCCTCTCCCTCTCTCCCTCTCCCTCTCCCTCTCCCTCTCCCTCTCCCTCTCCCTCTCCCTCTCTCTCGAAATAAATAAATAAACTTTAAACAACAAACAGACTTAATGGAAGCCAGGAGCTAGAGGATGAGTGAAGTGGGGCATAGTTGGAGGGGAAATCAGACACGCCTTTAACAGTGTAAAAATGTTCTCCTGGCAAACATGTCATTGCTAGAACTTGGTGGCAAAAGATGCCTGTTGCCCACCGGAGTCCCTTGACATCTAGACCTTAGAGGGAAGCCTGGCCTAGGGGCAGAGCTACAAATACGTAGAGCTGGTGGCTAGTGCTGTTAGCACACTCCTGCCCCCGCATCCCTCGCGGGGGGCACCCCTCGCTTGCCCTCCCTGGGCTGCCTCTGGCTGGCCTCTGCCCCCCGAGGCTGCCCCTTTCCGTGATGACTTTTCTTGGAGGAGGCTGGCTGCAGGAGGCAGCGTGTTTTGGGAAAATGAGCCACGATGAGATCTGGGTCATTATTCTTAAGATCGTTGGGACATTCTAGAAAAGTTTTGACATGAAAAGGCATATTTTAGAAAGATCATTCAAGGTTTGAGGGGATAGCAAGGGTGCAAGCAGGTGGCAGGGGGGAGGGGCGCCAGGTCATCCGGGTGAGAGGGACTGGTGATTCTGGGGCGCAGGGGTGGAGAAGAGCACATGGGTGCCAGATGTTGTATTAGCTGCTGTTTCAAGGGCTTTGAGGGTGGGTTGGATAGAGAGGGCCCCAGGACAGACACGTTCTTCAGAATCCAAGTTGTGTATGGTCTTGTCCGAGGGGCGGAAGAAGGAGGTCAAGGACAGAGCTCTATCAAAAAGGAAAAGAAGTCTTGAGAAAGAAGAGAGTGGAAACCAGAGACAGTGGGAGGTCAGGGAGGGGCAGGGTCAAGAAAGCCAAGGTGGAGAGGGCTCTCGGTCAAAGGAAACACGACACTGAATTTCCACGAGAAGTCAGATAGGAGAAGTGACCATCATACCTGGAAGCCAGGATGTCCCTGATGGTCTTGGGATAATCTCATTTCTACCCCCGTATGAGCCAAGAAAGGTCCACATTCTCCCCAAATACACATTAGCTTTTTAGTATGTGTGTTTTCAATCATTCAAGTCCTGTGTAATGGCGTTTTCCCTCTTGAGTGGCTTCAGAGCCAGGCCCTATTAGTAAAAATATCCCCACCAGTCATAGATACTCTAAAATCCTGCCTCTTTTTTTCTCCACACCAGTGCTTTTCAACTCTAGATGCACATATAACTCTAAAAAAGTACCCAAAACAGGGCTTTATTCCCCTCTGAATTCAGTAAACATATCTGGTGACAGAGCCTGAGTTTTGTTTTGTTTTACACTATTTTTTAGGATGATGAACTAGGCTTGAAAAATCACTGTTCTCAACTCTTCCCCTCTTCAACAGACATGGGAGTATTTCTTTTGGAACTGGACACTAGTCTGCTACTGCTGTGTAACAAAGACCCACACATGTAATGGCTTGAATGTGATATGTATTATCTCATCGCTTCTGTAAGTCAGAAGTCCGGGCATGGCTGAGCTGGGCTCTCTGCTCCAAGGCTCATAAAGTGTTGGCCGGGCTGGATCTCCTTTCTGGATCTTGGAGTCTTCTTCCAAGCTCATTCGGGTGTGTTGACAGATTTTAGTTCCTTGTGGCTGTAGAACTGAAGCCCTCGTCTCTTAGAGGCTGAGGCTGTCTCACTCTGTAGACAGTTTCCAACGTGGGTGTTTGTTACTTGAAGGCCAGCAGGAGAGCGTCTGCTATTGTTTCATGTCTCCTACTCTAGACACTTAAAAAAGAAAAGGGCAAAAAAGAAAAAAAGACTTCACCTGATTAGGCCAGACCCACCCAGAATAGTCTCCTTTTTAAGTAACTCAGTGTTAACTGATTAGTGACCTTAATTGTATTTGCACAATCTCTTCACCTTTGTTATGCAGTGTAACCTAATGGGCTGAATTAACTGAATATTTATGTCCCCTCCCCCCCATAATTCATATAATTTAACCCCCAACCCCGACGTGTTCATATTTGGAGGTGGAGGCTTTGGGGGGGGGGGGGTTGGTGAATGGGATTAACGCTCTTACAAGAAGAGGCCAGAGAGTTAGCATTGTTTCCACCATGTGAGGGCACAATGGGAAAACCACTCTCTGCAAACCAGGAAGTGGTTCTCCACAGATTCCAAACGTGCCAGCATTTCGATCTTGGGACTCCCCAGCCTTCAGAGCTGTGAGAAATGACTGTTAAGCCACCCAGGCTATGGTAATTTGTTATGGCACCTGAGAGGACTCCGAGACCATCCGGTCATATTTATGGTTCCTACTCACATTTAAGGTGAAGGGATGATACAGTATGTCTACAGTCATGGTCTGGAATCTTGGGGGCCGTCTTGAAATTCTGCCTCCCACAAATTAGTATGATGGTTATCATAGTGGTTCTCAACCCTGGGCAGTTTTTCTCCCTGGGGCACATGTGACAATGGTTGTCATCTCCATGTCATGGACATCCCCATGGCTCCAGCCACTAGTAGTGCTGAGAAACACTGAAAGAGAAGGAGGAGGAGGAGTTTTGGGAAGAGGTCCACGAGGATATTGGAGGATGGTCAGCTGCGTGGATTCCATTCCTTATCTGGCTCTATAATGTGCCTTTCGTTAGACAGGAGATGGTTAGAAGCTTTGGGACCATTTCTTTAGAGTATTTTCAGACTCTGCAGAGGTGGGGTTAGTCCCAGGACTAGAGAAACGTGATCCTCTGCTTTCTAATGAAATGGAGCAGTGCTCGGTTCCCTCTCTCCCTGAACCCTGCAGGATTGAAAGCTGTGGGGCCACTGGAAAGGGAATTCGTGGTGCGGACGTTTGTATTGGCTGCAGTGAAGTCTTTCTGGTGGGTCTCTTGCCATTGAGTGTGGACCTGACTGATCTGAAGGAGAGGACCAAAAGGCATGTTTAGCTTGGTGACTCTGGCTGATGTGCTGCTTTGTGGGCTCAAGTGGGACTGCAAGAAATTCGTAACAAGAGGTCACGTCAAGTGGGGTTGATTTCCAGCCATCAGGCTGGAGGGAACCCACATACCCTGACCTGGTCACTGGAAGGACATGTGTTAGTTGTAAGGAAAGGCACATCAAAACCAATGACGGAGTGAACTTCACACACCTAGGATGGCTATATATATATATATTTAAAAGTATTTATTTAGTTTTGGGAGAGCACAAGCAGGGGAGGGGCAGAGAGAGGGGGACAGAGGATCTGAAGCGAGCTCTGCGCTGACACGCTGATGACAGTGAAACCGATGTGGGGCTCGAACTCACAAATCGTGAGATCATGATCTGAGCCGAAGTTGGATGCTCAACTGACTGAGCCATCCAGGTGCCCTGGCGATAAAAAGCATATTAGCGGTTGCCAAGTTGGAAGGAGGAGGGAATGGAGAATGTACCCTGGAGGGTACAGGGATTCTTTTTGGGGGAGATGCAGAATGTTCTGGAACTAGATAGTAGGATGGTTGCACAACTTTGTGAATCTAATAAAAACCATGGAGTTGTAAACTTGGAAAGGGTACCTTTTATAGTACATGAATTATATCTTTTTTTAAAAAGATATAATTTTTAAAAAAATTATAATTTTTTAAATTTATTTTTATAAATAAATTTTATAATTTATTTGTTTTTGGGAGAGACAGAGACAGAATGCGAGTGGGTAAGGGGCAGAGAGAGAGAGACAGAGACAGAGACAGAATCCGAAGCAGGCTCCAGGCTCTGAGCTGTCAGCACAGAGCCGGACGCGGGGCTTGAACTCATGGGCCATGAGGTCACGACCTGAGCCGAAGTCGGACGCTCAGCTGGCTGAGCCACCCAGGCGCCCCTGAATTATATCTTAATAAAAAAATAATTTTAAAACATTTAATGTAATCTTTTTTTGTGGTCCACAATACTGAAGTCTGAGACAGCTCAGCTCTGTACTGGAAGTCACAATTTCCAGGAGGGCTCTGGACCCTTCCGATAACAACCTGATTAGAAGCTTGGATGTACTCCAGCCTGTGTGTTCCTGGATCCCACTGCTTCTTTCTTATGAGTACCCACCTTCCTGATTCATGCCCCCCCATCTAAACCTTTGTATTATAATCTATCTGTACAGGGGAGTACCTAATAGTCCCTCTGCCTGCTTCTCAGCTTGGTATGCCTACATAAATAAATAAACTGCGTGCGCGTGTGTGTGTGTATTTGTATAAACAGATAACCTTGCTGGACTGTGAGATGCTCAAGGGCAGGGTATCCATTAAGATACTTTCTGTTGCAAGTGATCCCAAAACCAATTTTCTACTCATTAGACAAAAGAAAGTCTAGAGACTCGAGCCCACCTAGGGCTGAGTTCTTCTTCCCACGTTTTGGGTCTCCTTTATCGATCGTTGCTGGAGATTCGATCTCCAGACCTTTTCAGGTTCAGCTCTGGGGCTGAGTGCATGCATGGTGCTTTCTCCTGAGAGTCTAGCTCAGCTCCAGGGTTTAGCTCTGGATGGCTCTTCCCACGAACCTGTCTTCGTGGGCAGGAGGATGGGGGAGGGCCACGAATGGCTGGAATGAGATCTCACCTCCATCTCTTCCATTTCTGGCCCTGAGGGAGTTTCAGATTGACCCCAGGAGCTGTGGTGGAGGAATAGGAAAGTGGGTGGTTTCCAGGGGGACACTGGGGAGGTGTGGTCTAAACAATAGGAGACAGATATGGAATGGTAAAAACAAATGTCCACCACAGTTCATATCTGTATTGCTGATACTCAGGCCAGGGCAGGCATTCAGCAAACATCCATTGAATTAAATACAACTCTGATATACCAGCTCCCAAATCACCATCTGCAGGAAAGAATGAAACGCTCTGCGAGTTGGACTGACCAGGGAAGACGTATGGTATTAAACCCTCAGGGTACCTGGGATTAATACCCTCAAAGCATGCTCTGATTGCTATTTTGACATTTCTTTTAAACCAAAGAATGGATTCCAGATATTCTGAAAGTCCAAATCATTGGGTCCCCAGTCTTTCCGTTTGGTGACATAGCTATGGCCACTCTTCTCACATTCACTGGAAGCCATAGGCTTTTTTCTTTAGCAAATGTTACATCGTACAATAATTTACCTGGGATCTTGGGAGTTCCTTGGCCCTCCGGAGTCCCAAGTTAAGCAGCTTCCTGGTGAATATTTACCGGCACTGGGTTTTGTATGTATCACGATTCCCTATTGTTTTCAAAATCTTTCCTCTTGGAACTACCGTGACTCAGGACTAGAGGGCATTGTGTACCTAGAAACCACATCAGACACAGTGTGGGAGCGCCTTAGATTTTCACACAAAAAGGCTTGTTCGCTGCTCAGTTAACAAGTAAGCCCTTCCCTGCTCCCAGGAGGGAATGAAGTCAGCCCCCTGTGAAGAAAGGGATGGTGATAAGGGGAGTAGGGCTGCCTAAATGTTTCCCTCATTTGTATGTTGATGAAATGTTGGCAGTCTCCCTAGAGTTCAAGTGCCTGGTTTGGATTGATTTCCCAGCAAGGATCCTGGTGTGTTGGGATGTGCAGCATGTTGGGAGCACGAGAGGCTCGAAGTTCCAGCCCTCCTCTGGCTTCCCGTGGGATCTCAGGAAGTCCCCTTCCCTTCTCTGTACTTCTGTGCTCTTACTTGCATGAGGTAGGGGTGAATCAGCTGCTCCCAGACAGTGACGGGGTGTGATGCCTCTCAGGTTCAAATGTTCCAGGAGTCGGGGAGAGAAGCAAGGAGAAAAGATGCCACCAAGGAAGAGCACGGCTAGACTTGGAAATGAATGCATCAGGCGGTCCCAGGAGGATTGGGGCAAAACAGATCCAGTGAACGCACGTGGGGGAGGCCCCTGCCAGGGGAAGGCCCCTGCGGGGCAGTGAATGTCTTGTGTATGAATGCAGCCTGCTTATCCCCAAGGACTTACCACGGCAGGCAGCCTCCAAGAAGGCCCCAGGGATCCCCACCTCCTTGTGGAAGCCCCTCCCCCTGAGTGTGATCACCCCGGCGGCTTATTTCTAATTAACAGAATAAGGGGAAAGTGCCAGATTCACTTTGGAGACTAAGTGACAAAGAAAGACATGGGAAATCCGTCTCGGGGCCCTCTTGTCCTGTAGCTTTTTGCTCTGATGACTCTAACTGCCTTGTGGAGGGCTGCCCCCTAGAGAGACCGTTGTGGCAAGGAGCTGAGGAAGGTGCCTGGCCAGTGGTCAGGGGGGAAACTGATGCTCTGGGCCCACCAGCTCACACAGAACCGAGTCCTGCCAGTGGCCACACGAATGAGCTTGGAAGGGGTTCCTCTTCCAGTTGAACCTTCAGAGTAGGCTGCAGCCCTGCCTCGCGGCTTGTTTAGAGGCTCCGTGAGACCTAAAGTTAGAGGGACCCATGATGATGTTGGGACACACTCCTTCACAAGAGTCAGAAGCACAGTGCAGGCTGGGGGACTGGAGCCATTTCCAGGGAGGCCAGAAAAGCCGCTGATGAATCCCCCTGGGGCGTCCGGGGACTCTGCTCAGCTCGCCCGCCTGAGGAGACGTGCCTGCGGCAAGGTCAGGAGGAGTAGGATTTTCCTTCCCTCCTCCTCTCAGCCCCCCTCACCCACCTCCCAAACAGGTACGTTCAGCCAGGAAGGCACGCCTGAGGCTGCACCTGCACAAACTGTGAGCTAATGTTTGTTTCTTAAGCTGCTAAATTTTGGGGTTATTTGCTACAGAGCAGTAGGGAACTGATGCAACTATTAAAGCAGTGACTTTCAACCTGCTGTCCTTGCTTGAGGTGTGGCTTTGGGTAAGTCTCCTCACCTTGTCTCAGCCTCACTTTTATCACAGGACTGTCAGGAGGTCTGAGTGAGGTCATGCATGAAAAGTGTTTGCACAGTGTTTGGCCCATGAGCCATACATGGCAAGAACTGTCATTGCCATCTCTGTCATCATCATCATCACCGAAGGAATCCACTGGTAGAGGGGTGGAAGCTCGTCGCTGTTCAAAAGAAAATTGAAAGAAGGATCTTTGCTGTCCCTCCAGGAACAGACGCTACAGCTGTGTGCAAGTGACTGGCCAATCAGAAGTCTGTGTCCTCGGGCGATGACGATTGATTGATCCGAGGGGGCGATGTTGACCTGAAAGAGTACTTACAGTCTTTTCCTGAGATTGACCTGGGGCTTGTGGGAGAAGCCTTCCGGAAGGGGGCAGATCTCTTAGCAGCTCGAGCCTCAGCGAGAGAAATCTTGTAACCTGTTCTCCCAAACAGAGGCCATCAGTAATTTCCAGCAAAGCTCTTTGATATTTATTTTATTTCCATTAGAGTTAAATTCCAGTGATTAATGAAGCCTTAAACAAAAATCCCCGAAGAAACAAACACAACAACAGAAGGGGAACCCTGCTAAAGCCCTCCTCCAAAGTCCACCCGCAAATAATCTCTCACAGTTTAATTGGCCCTTTTAGGTAAAACCTCTCACTGTTGCAACAGAAATTGGTTCTTTTGACTTCAGAAAGTGCTCAGAGCTGATTATCTCTGAGGGCCGAGACCCGAGGGCAGATTGTACTGCGAGTTCTTTTATCTCTCCCTGTCCTGGAAAGCCAGAGAAGGGCAGGGAATCCGAGGATGGGCGGTTAGGAAAGCCTCTGGACACCCACCTTCCCCAGGAGTCTGGTAGAAGCCTTAGTGATACTGCTGATCTCTAGGCACAAGTGTCCCTCCTGGGTGGCCAGGATGGGCGATGGCGGGTTGCCAGGAAGCTGATTTGTAGAATAATCCAACGATAAATTCCCTCCTTGGAAATGAGAGACGACCTATGGAGGTTTATTTATTTATTTATTTATTTTTAAAGACGTAAAGCAGGAGTTTGATTTTGGACTTGTTGAACTCGGGATATCTCAGAGACGTCCAAGGGGCAGCATCACACCCATTATTGGCTGGGTGAGTCTGTAGGTCATGGGCGAGTCTGGCTGGATGGACATTTTTGGGAGTGACCAGTGTGTGTGTGTCGGGGGGGGCATATGGAGCCGGGGCACTGGCTGGGACCAGGGGCCGAAGGAAAATCCTATTCCTCCTGACCTTGGCGCAGGCACGTCTCCTTTGGTAGGCGAGCTGAGCAGAGTCCCGGGGTGCCCCAAGGGGATTCATCAGCGGCTTTTCTGGCCTCCCTGGAAATGGCTCCAGTCCCCCAGCCTGCATTGTGCTTCTGACTCTTGTAAGGGAGTCTGTGTCCCAATAGCAGGACTGTGCAGGAAGGAGAGGAGGCTCCTTGCTGGCTGTGATGGTTCATTTTATGTGTCAACTTGACTGGGCTCAGGAATGCCCAAATAGCTGGTTAAACGTTGTTTCTGGGTGTGTCTGTGGGGGTGTTTCAGGAAGAGAATTGCCTTTGACTCAGTAGACTGAATCTCCCTCCCCAGCGTGGGTGGGCATAATGCAATCTATTGAAGGCCCAAATAGAACAGAAAGATCGAGGGTGAACTCTCTTCTCTCTTCTTGAGCTGGGAAGTCCATCCTTTCCCTCACTTCTGCTTTTCAAACTTGTGGCCCTGACCTCGGAGGTACATCATCGACTCCCCTAGCTTTCAGGCCTTGGGGCTTGGTCTGATCATACCCCTGTCTTTCCTGCTTTTCCTGCGAGCAGATGGCATATTGTGGCATATCTCAGTCTCCATAACCTTGTGAGCCCATTCCCAGGCATATGCTATGGGTTCTTTCTCTGGAGAACCTGGCCTAGTACAGACCCTGGTACCCAGAGTGGTTCTACAGGGACAGATTTTGAAGGACGAGTTTCCTGAATTGTTTCTGGACTTTCTGGAATTGGCTCTCTGATCTGATCGGATTCAAAGATGCTAATGACTATTTCCAGCAGCAGAGGGAATGCCAGACGTCCATGGTGTGGCCTGTTCACAGCACGAGACAACATACCTGGGCAGTCCTGATCAGGCATTTAGAAGATGTAAGCAGCTAAGCACCTCGGGACATGATACCTTTGAATGTTTTTGGAAAACTAAGGAATACAAGGACGTCAGTTGGTTGCTCCTACTGTTGATGGACAAAGTGGTGAGAGAGAAGGATGAGCTCAGGGATTCCAATCCCCAGCTCAAGGGCCACAGAAATGATCTCGGAGCTTCTCCAAGTGCCCTGAGGGAGAGCCTTAATCTCCTGCAGCTGCAGGGCTGAAGTTTCAGCAAATCAAATGTGCAAAGCAAGTTGAACTCCGAACAGTGATGAGTGATGGCATTGCTTGGGAAAGAATGGGATCCTCTAAGTTGGGAGGGGGACACACCGGAAGACCCTGATGAAGCTGGGGACGTTAAGCCCCTGAAGTCTGATCAGTCTCCGCCAGTGCAAGAGGTCTCGCCATCCCCATTGGAGGTGGCCTCCCGCTACCACCCCCAGTGACAAAGCTTCTCTCCCCACAGTGGTTTTAGCCTTCCCACCTCCAGCTGAAGGGATTAACCCTGCATCGCCTGAAGAAACGGACATGACTTCCCCTGTGTGCCACAGATGGCAGGGCAAGACCATGCCGATTCTCCTCTGGACCCACCCCTGCCATCCCTCTGCTTCTACACCTGTACCTAGGCTCATTGCTCACTAGGCCTCTCATGGTGAGGTTGAGCGTGACCCGTGATGAGTTCGGTTGCACTCTGAAAGAACTGCTTGAGTTTTCTCATTTATAGAAGCTGAAATCTTATACATGTGTGGGAATGGCTATTAAGGGATAATGGTGGAAGATAAAATTGGATCAGGCTGAATTTATTGATATGGGCCCACAAAGCAGATCTTCTGCATTTAATGTTGTAGCTCAGAAGTTAGAAAGGGCTCTCACAGTGTGGTTGGTTGGTGGATGAAACGTGGACCAAAAGATGAACCGCTGTGAGCGAATCGGAAGCGCCCCAAATCTTGGATTCAGAGGTAGAGGGGATTGGGGTGTTAGAGTAGATTTGTCGTGTAAGACGTGCTCAGCCATCATGGGAAGGCCCAGAAGACACACCCTTTACTGATATTTTGAGAACTGAGTTTGTTGGGGAGCCCTAGCATCCTTGGAGAGCTTGGTGATTGCTGTTCTTTGTAGGTTGGACCTTATGGCAGGAGCCATGACCATCCAATGGAAAACCTAAATGCAGTGGGAATAATTGGATCTTGAGGTGGCAGGAGCCAAATGTCAGCACTCAGCCACCCAAGGCAGGGTGGGCGTGGTGATGGGACGGACAACAGAGTCAAGACATCAATCAGAATAGTCTGACTCACACAGACCTCTGGGGTTGGCTCCAAGTACGGTGTCCCTCCAGGTACGGTAGATGGGAAGCCTGTTAAATCTTACCTGATCTGTCTAAGCAGAATAGTTCTGGGTCAAGTGAGCAAAAGTCTAACTCAGATCATAAAACAGAGACCCACTCCCTCAATCAAGTCCCAGATTTGAGCCTTTTTACAGACCCAGAGCCCCTCAAATGAAGGGGAGGCTGGGCTCTCTCTCGAGGGGGTACCCAGTACCCAAAATCTACAGTGTAAGTCTTTCTTCCAGCCTTCCCCCAAGGGACCTAGAGCCTTTTACCATGGTCACTGTGCCCTGGGGAAAAGGAAACAATCAGACATTTTGGGAATGACTGGACACTAGCTCTGAAATGACATCGATTCCGAGAGAACCAAATATCACTGTGGTCTCCAGTCGGAGGAAGGGCCTTGGAGGTCAGGTAGGCAATGGACTTTCAGCTCAGGCCTGCCCCACAGTGGGTCCAGTGCATCCCCAAACCCATCTTGCGACTCTTCCCCAGCTCCAGAATTCATGAGTAGTATAGACATACCTGGCAGGTGGCAGAATCCTCACAGTGGTTCTCTGATCCCCTTAGAGATGCTTGATCCAACAACCCTCTGTCTAGCTACCCTGGGTCATGGAAGAAAGGATGGCCTATTCAACAAACATTTAGTGAGCACCTACTATGTCCCGAGTACTGTCTTTATGACACCAAACATCTCAGCCAAGAAAATAATTCTGCAGGAGAAGACAAAGTCCCCAGGCCCAATTTTGCCATTTGGGAGGTGGGTGAATATGGGGCAAGTTTTTAAAACTCCAACCCTGTTAGCAGATCTGTAACATGGGGATGATAACCTTGTCTCCCTCCTGGGGGTGAGATAAGATCCAGGGAAAACTCTCTGTAGAAAACTCTCTGTAACTGATTGTTCCTATTTCCCGTTACCATGGACCAGGCAGAATGTTCTATGCTTTGCTTCTGCTGTTGCGTGCTGCTTACTTGTGTCTTCTCAAGGCCATCTGACCCAGCTCCGCTGTTTGACAGATGATAGAAAGGTCTTGCTCAAGGTCATACCATGCATGATTTTTGGCCATAGAAATTAATGGATGCCAAACTCAGGTAGGCCCTTGGGGCTACCTATAAATCTTTTTTTATTTGCTTTGCTATAGATTATCCCATTTGCTCTGCGTAGCCAATCCAAGTGGTAGATGTTACTATTACCACCTTTGCGCAGATAAGGAAATGTTCAGAGAAGGCATTGAAAGGTGGCCTCGCCCTCACCCCCCAGCTTTCTGCATCCTCTCCGAGGTCCTGTGGCGGGTGATGTTTTCATTGTGCAGCCTGGGAAGCTGAGGCTTGGAAAGATTCAGCAAACTGCCTCAGATTTGGGGGAGAATGCAAGGCAGAGATGGGATTCATAGCATTCCCAAACTCCTGGTCTTGCACCTCATTGATGTATCAGAAAGGCTAAGAGTTCCTGTCCTAGAAACGGGTGCAACCTTTTCCTCACCTGTCGAAAATGACAACTGCCAGCACCATGTGACCATCCCGTACCCCGCCTCCATTCCCTGTCAGCCGGCTCGGCATTATTTTCCTCCTGAACGTGTGTCACCTTCCTGCAGCCTGCATGTGGCATTATTTATTTTGTGTATTGTCTTCATCCTCTTGACTAGAATGTCAGCTTTGTGAATGCAGATCCCCCCGCCCCAGCCCCGTTTTATCCCTTCCTGTATCTCCACTCCGCGAATGTGCCTGGCCCAAGATAGACATACCCATAATAATTCTGTCTGTGAGTCATTTCTGCCCTCCCACTTATAGCTGCAAACTTGCTCTGGTAAGTCACTTACTCTCTCTGCACTTGGGTTTCCTCAATAGCAAAATGGAGAAAAATGGTGATGGCCTCCCCCCCCCCCTTTGTATGGTGGATGAGGGGGTTAACGCATACAAAGAGCTTAAAACAGAGTCAGGAATACAGTAGGTGCTCAAAAATGACTTACTATTACATAATACATTGCATGCCAGTACTGTAGTGACACCAACTATCCCTTAATGGTTGTCTACAACGTCAATATTTGTTTGGTGCATATTATCGAATCGACTCTTGGGATAACCATCATCCTCACTTTGTAGATGAGGAAATGGTGGGATTAAAAGCCAGTGCATTTTGCCATCATGTTCTTAATTAGCATCCAGAGCAGGCACATTCATGGTACCCAACAAAGCCAACCTCTTCAGTTTTCCTTCTGTGGAAAGGAAGTTCCCATTCATTACACCCAAAAGCTTTACAGAATCAGTGTTGGTTTGCAAAATGCGTCGTTGACATTCTCCCTTAATTAGTGCCAGTCTTAATGTAAAGCCACATTAATAGGACCATTGTATCTGGAGGTCCTGGGCAAGGCAGTGCCCCGGACAATCTATTTATAGCCAAAGTATTTAAAAGTTTCCCTACAACCACCTTACCCTCTCCCCTCACCCCCTAAAAAAATACCAGTTCATACTAAATTGCAAAATCAGATTTATCACCCAAGGGATTAAGAAAAACGAAGGACCAATTTAGTGACAAGATTTAGTTCTTTATTTATCTTCTAGCATGTAAATTATAGATTTTCATAAATTTTTCATTCTTTGGGTGCCCACTACCTAATTCCCACAGGAAAAAAAAAAAAAAAAAACAACAGAACCCTGAATTACAAAGAGCAAGTGTCTCCGCTCTGGGCACAAGAGCCATCTCCTCTGCCTTCTGACGGACGATAATCTGTCAAAATGAAAAATTAATGGCCGCTCCCTTAATTCATCATTGCCTGCCTCTGTTCTATTAATGCCTTCCCCCCTTCTTCCTCCCCCTGCCTCCCACTCTCCCCTCCGCCTCCACCCACCCCCATGGTGTGACTCCATTCACCAGCAATGAATTGGAGGCAGAGAACCCGTCTGGTGGTGGGAACAGAAAAGAGCAAATCAAATCCATCGACCTCTGGCCCCACAGAGCATCTGTGAAGTGGGAAAGGAATAACTCTGCTTTACTCATTAAGTACAGCAGGGCTCCATGACCTAATGGTGGATACAGCATGCGGACGCCCCTGAGGGCATCTTGGATGCTCTTCACCCCCGTAGGACCTGTTGTGGGCACGGGTGGTGAGGGTGGTGGGTTTAAGTTGCAGTGTGTGTCCCTGTCATCAGATTCCCTGTCCCAGTGATGAGTCTGGAATGTGGTAGATCCGAGGGTCCCGTTTTACGGAGGAGAAGATGGAGCTTTCAAGAGGAGATGGGGGTTTGCTAAAGGTCACATGACCAGTGAGATGGCACCATTCCAAAGTATGGGTGTCCAAGGCAGCTGGGCCATTGAGGCACCCTGTCCACCTTTCCTTTGTTCTGGACAGTCATCTCTCTTTCCTGATTCCCTTAAAGACTCCCTCGTGCACACTTCCATTCAATTTCCCTGAGTGTCGGTAGAAACCACGTCTCATTGTAACAACCTCACCGTAATGACCATTTACGCCACTTTTCTGGACAGATGCTGGGTTTGGTTGCACCTCGCCGCTCACTCTGAAGTTAGACTTGCCCGTATGGCATGCTTGGCCAGTGAAACATGAGCTGAGCTGATCATTTTCCTTTCTCACTGCGGAGGCAACCACTTGTGATGGAGGCCAGCTGCCATCAACCTGGATCCTCCAGGACCACACTGAGGACAACCTGGCTGACGATGTCGCCGTCTGAGGCATGAGTCAGAGGCAAGTTTGTCGTGTGGAGCCCCTGAGATACCGGGGTCCTCGTCCCCCCCCTCCAGCCCCTCAGTAGCTAAATTCCACTTATTCTGAGTCAGATTCATCGCGAAAACTGAGGTCAGCAGGCTCTTCCTTCTCTAGCTTCCTGCAGAAAGGTTTATATTGGAATCTGTCATCACCTCATTTCCTGCAGACTCAGCAAATGGGGTATCTCTTCTGTGAGACATACTTCCTTCTCCACTGTGACTAGGCTTTTCCCTTCCAGTGTTTCCCTCTGTGATGCTCAGTGACATCTCCTTTGTGAGATGCGGGGTATTTGCCACGCCAGACCTTGGCGGTGAGTCTGGCTGGCACTGCCGAATACATCTCCTCCTGGAGACACCGTGAACCTTGGCTTCCATGACTTCTGCTCTTGGGTTTGCTCACGCCTCTCGGCCAGGCCCCTCCTATCTCCTTGGATATATTTTTTTCTTCAGCCTCTTTGTGTGTTTCTCTGCGTTCTGTTCTCCATTTGTGTTCCTTTTTACTCCACATTTCATCCTTCTCCTGGTGTTGTCTCTGTATAACGCCTAGATCTTACCGCTAGCCTGTGTGCTTTTCCTAAAGCCTTAGATGTGCATTGCCACCTACCTACTGGTCACCTCCAGCTGACGTCTGTATGTTTGTCGACCTCAGCATGTCCAAAATTCATCGTATTCTCCCAGAACTTAGTTTTCCCTTTTTTTTTTTCTCCTCCACCTCCTAGCTGGTAACATCATCATTGAGATCCAACCCCTCCCCTTTTCCAGAATCTCAATATATTTCTCTTATATTCTCTTTTTCCCCAGAGGATGAAGGGGACAGAGGGGTCAAAGGCGGACTCCAGTTGTCCAGCATTTCCAGCTGCTTTTGTTTACTTCTTGAAAGGCAAGAAATGAGTTATTTATGATCAGGGGAAGGAAACTTCCCCAAGAAAGGGGGGTTGGTGTGTGTATGTGTGTTCACCTGTTGCTTTCTGAGCTTGCAGACTTGACCGTGGTGGATTTGGGGAAACCTCCATACCCATCCGGGCCTCTCTCTGTTGATGACTGAGTGAATTGGATCCAGGGGTCTCCGTGGGCTTTTCTGCTCTGGTACCATGTGTCAGAACAGATACCTCGACAGTGCTTGGGCAGGCTCAGAATCCTTCACCCGCCTCGAGTTAAGAGGGAGGTGTGACTTTTGGGTTCAAAGTGTTGGTTATAAGGAGACATCTTCGTGGGATTGGGGTGCACGATTGGGTTCATCAGGCCTCAGGCCCGTGGGGCATGTCTTAGCTGCTCCCCTTAGAAGATGAGAGAGGGGCAGAGAGAATGTTCTGAGACGCGGAAGGGGGACTGGTCAGTCTCAACAACCTCGGGCCTGTGGGGTAACCATGAAACGTCACGGCCTGGGCCCAGCCTGTCCACAAAGCCTCTCACGTCCTTTAATGTGATGCCTCTCGGCAGCCAGCTATTCATCACCGTGAGAAGCTGGCCACATGGGTGGTTGCAAATATTGGCAATTTTCAGAATCGCTTTGGAGAATGGTTTTTTTGTTCTTTGATTACAACCTTTTGATTATGCTCCACTAATCTACTGGTCCCGAGTCTTTCTGGCATTGGAGACTCTTCATGACCTGGTCCCTAGTCTTGCCCTCCGCTACTCCTTCTGGTTACACCAGCATATGGATTTCCTTCCTTCCTTCCTTCCTTCCTTCCTTCCTTCCTGCCTTCCTGCCTTCCTGCCTTCCTGCCTTCCTGCCTCCCTGCCTCCCTGCCTTCCTGCCTTCCTGCCTTCCTGCCTCCCTGCCTCCCTGCCTCCCTGCCTCCCTGCCTTCCTGCCTCCCTGCCTCCCTGCCTCCCTGCCTCCCTCCTTCTCTACCTCCCTCCCTCCCTCCTTCTCTACCTCCCTGTCTCTCTCTCTCCCTTCTTTCCTTCCTTCCTCCCTCCCTCCATCCCTCCCTCCCTCTCTCTCTCTTTTTCCCTTTCTTTTTCTAACGTTTATTTATTTTGAGAGAGAGAACATGAGAGAGAGTGAGAGCATGCGTGAGTGTGGGAAGGGCAGAGAGAGAGAGGAGAGAGAGTCCCCAAAGCCTCCATGCTTGGGAGCAGACATGGGACTTCATCTCATAAACTGTGAGATCAGGACCTGAGCTGAAATCAAGAATCAGACCTTAATTGACTGAGCCACCTGGATGCCCCTAGTGTATAAGCTTTCATACAGAAGACAGAAAGGTAGGGAGCCGAGAGACCAGACAAGGAGACAGAGAACATAGAGGGAGGTGGCAGGATTTGGTGTGACTATAGCCCATCACTCCCACACCTCTGAACGCTGTACTTCTTCCCCTAGAACACCCGTATCTCCTTACCTGCCTTCCATTTTAGTTCTAAAAAAACCTCAGGTAGCCACCTGAGAGGCAGTGTAACACTCAAGGCTTTGGAGATGCACGTGGTCTGGATTTATGTCCTGGTCCCACCACGTGCTAGCTCTGTGACTTGAGGAAAGTTACTGTACCTCTCTGGGCCTCAGGGTCATTCATAACAGCTCTTCAGCTCAACACAACTTCCAGTCTCCATCATGTGGGTTATCAGTGGTCCTCCAGAACATGCCTCCACTTGTTGTAATTTAAGGCCGTTCACCCTGTCAGGCAGCCTGGGTACCAACCCCACCCTCCCCGGCTTTATCTCTCCTTTCCGACTCTCCTTTATGAATGCTGCCCCAACAGCACTTCTGCTTTTACACCTCGAAAGATAGCAGGGAACATGAAGGGGAGAAAGAGCAGAGAACGGGGAATGTAGCCTACCTGTACGACATTGGGCAGATCGTGGATCCTAGCCGAACCCGTACTGAACTTGTTCAGGGGGACAGATTACAAACGTACATTAAAAGTCAATAATACCCTTTTCTCAGGTTCTTCTAAGTATTAAGTCAAATAGGATGCGTGTTTTGGGCTTCATCCGTCTGTGGGTACCAGGTGATATCGCGCCGAAGCAAAATCTGACTTCTTGGCTATGGGCAGACCAGCCCTCCCCAAACAATTTCATGAGTCCTCATGGTATCCATGCATGTGCTCAAATCAGACTTGTTTTTCCTCTGTGCTGGCCCATGCAGAGCGTGATGGGATGGTTCGTGTCTCAAGTATTGTTTTCTACCGTCTTGGTTTCAGAAGGGATGAAACTCTGTCACTCCTTCAAGCAACTGAGCCCGGAAATGCCACTTCTGTGTCCAAAGGTCCGAGTCATAACTCTTGAGAAGTGAGGGCATCCTTCGATGCTCCTTTTGTGCCTTGTGTGGTTAGGTGTCTCCACAGTTTGGTTGCTTGAGCCCCAGCGTCACCAAGTTGGATGATAAAATGTTTCCAGACTCTTCCAGGAATCCGTCTATCACTTTGGTCCTGGGAGCTCACTGAGGTGCCACACGGAGGCTGGGGCTCAGGTGCCATGGCACGAGAGCCCAGATGCAGCCAGTGTTGGTGGATGGGAAGTGCCTGTGTGTGCCTCGCTCCCAGAGGCCAAGATGGCTTCTCATGAAATGTGACCAGTGTTCCTTTCGTGTTACGCGGGGTTGGGAGGTCACCCTACACAGTGGCTGGGGACTCAAAGTATTACTGCATTTAGCGATGCCCATATTTCAGGTCTTTCTCTTGAAGTGCACAGACGGCGTATACCTTTCGCCCCTCTCCCTCCTGCCCCCCCCGTAGCTAGAATCCTCCATTCTTCTTCTTCTTCTCATGCCTTGCCTTTGGATCTGACTTGCCACGCCAGACTCTCTGCTCTGTCAGTGCTCTGTCATGAGTCCCCTGTTTCCTACCTCTCACGTGACCTCTCATGGGACACCTCAGCCATCAGCTATGTCTGAAGCATGCCCACATCCCTGTACTGGCCAGGATCTGTACCCCTTCCCAAGTTGTGGATCCTCCCCCTAGGACGTTGCAAATGCGAAGGACCGTCCTCCACCTCCACCCACCAGGAGTGCCTGGCTAAGACCCCTGCCGCAATGCCCAGAGCTCGGCCCACACAGGCACCCATGCTGGCTCCTCCCCCCCATTCTCTCAACGACCTTGAAGCCAGGACTGGGAACACCAGGACTTGCCATTGTGGTGTTCTTTCTCCTCTCCATCCATCTCACCAGCGAATCCTCCCTCTCACTTGAATAGAACAACATCAACTCAGCCGCCTCGATTCCTCCATAAATTGCCGTTTGTACAAGTGTCTGTCACTTGGCATGGCTGGAATATTCAGGGGGAATTAATGATACGGTGGAGTGGCGACCATGAAGATTTATGTGAGGATCCAGGGAGGTTTGCTTTCTCCTTTCTATTTTTTTCCCCCCTTAAAGTAATAATAAAGATTACAAAGGAGAAATAAGCAGGGAAAGTTAATTTGAAATGAATCTTTAATCAGATTTCATCTGTTGGAGGCGAACGTCTCCTTTGTCTGAGCGCGGCTGCTGAGGCGGAGCTCGGAGACACCATTTTGTAGATGTATCTGCAAAGTCAAAGCCATTCTGACAGAAATCAAATGAGAAATAATTTCTCCCTGAAGGAATTCTGTTGTAGCTTAATGACGGCTCGAGTGTTCCTGTTGAAATGGCATAATGGGGGTTTTTAATTACGATTCATACTGTCCAGTTTAATGGCAAGACTTTTACTTATTTATTTTTTTTCCCTGGGCCTCAGAAGCTCATTTGTTGAGTACACACTGCCAAATGGAGCGTTTACCCCAAGGTGAAGAAGGGAATTAACTCCTCAAAGCTGACCCGCGCCCGAATTTCCCCATAATGGAAGAGGAGCGGGAGGCTGACCTGGCCGATGGGACTCCACAGGGTCAAGCTGGAGCTGGGAGTTTATTCCTCAAGACCACTGGAGAGGCGCTAATTAGAAGAACAAGCTGAACTAATAGAATAAGAGATCTGAGATCAAGAATCCGAAAATGAATGTGAAGCAGCCGTAAGGACCATGGTTTATACCTGGCGCCTAGCCGTTCAAACAGTTAAAAGTGCACTGGTGTTGTATAGCCGAAAAACCACCCGCGACCGTATGGGGGGACCTGTGTTCCGGCTCTGGGCCACACCGGCCGAGTCATTTAACGGCCTTGACCCACAGCCTCTGATGCCTCAGACGGACAGGGGAACCTGGCATAGCAGAAAGTCGTCCCGGCCCGGGCTGGACTCCGTTCCCTGTCTCTTGCCCCTCCGTAGTGTTCCTCAAGCTCTCTGAGTGTCCACCGTAATGTGGAGAGGCCACAGATGCAGCAACCACTGTGAATCACGCAGTGCGCTCGTGTTAAACTAGGACGTGGGTAAAGTGCCCAAGCCTAGCTCTGTCCCCCATTTCCTGCCACTGAGAAAGCGGACATTATGTTTACATTAGGCTCTCTTGGCTTTGAATGGCCGGACATCTGCACGATGACTTTCCTTTGTATCTTGCCTGCCTTACTAATTGCATTCGAATATTCTTTTTTTTAACGTTTATTTATTTTTTGAGAGAGAGGGAGACAGTGACAGATTGTAAGCCGGGGAGGGCCAGAGCGAGGGAGACACAGACTCCGAAGCAGGCTCCAGGCTCTGAGCTGTCAGCATAGAGCCCGACGTGGGGCTCGAACTCACGAACTGCGAGATCATGATCTGAGCTGAAGTCGGACGTTCAGCTGACTGAGCCGCCCAGGTGTCCCGGGATCCACGCATTTTGATGTGCATCTGTCATCTTGGGGGCAGTGGCTCACACCTCTTTTCCAAGTGTCTGACCTTAGGCAATAGTTTGGAGGCCTGGAGCATCAGGGATTTTTATCTCTGATCCAAACAGAAGCAGCTTCTCCAAAATTGTTGCAAAAGACACAGAGACGATCCCGTCACTTCTCCCCATCCTCTAGAGCAGCCTGGTTGTATTCATGCATTTCAGAACCATTGAGATGTAATCTCTGATTTACGTTGTACCAGTGACATAACCCTTGACCATTTTAAATGATGTTGCATTCCCTTTTTTTTTTTTTTTTTTTCCTGTTTCCTCTTTTCAAGTAACAATCTGCTGGGAGAGAAGCACACACAGGTACACAGCCGGGGCTCTGCTGAGCTGGTCTGAGTTTCTGGAACATGGGCTATCCCATCTCATCTATTTAATGGTTATCCTTAGTCTCCTTCTCCCAAGTGAGTATGCCTGGAACGCTTTAGAATTAAAGACTTTGTTCACAGGGATGCCTGGGTGGCTCAGCCGGTTAAGTGTCCCGACTTTGGCTCAGGTCGTGATAATCGTGGTTTGAGCCTCACGTCGGGTTCTGTGCTGATGGCTCAGAGCCTGGAGCCTGCTTCAGATTCTGTGTCTCCCTCGCTCTGTGCCCCTCCCCTTCTCGCACTCTGTGTCTCAACAATAAATAAATGTTAAAAAAAAAAAAAGACTGTGTTCGCAAACCTGCATTACAGGCAGTGCAAGTATTGTTCCTTGGCCATCAGTTCCATCCATTTTCTGGCTGTGTGGCTTTGGGTGACTCAGTTTACCTGTACAAGTCCTGGTTTTCTCATCTGTATAATGGAGATCAGAATCCTTGTTTCTTCCACCTCTCCAGGTGTCGGGGAGAATTCTATAAGCTAGCAAAACCCAATTAAACATTTTACAGTTCAATAACTATACGAGAGATGATTGGGTATAATTAAAATACAATTGATGGTACTGAGTTAATGAAGTTGCCCTCTCATAGGGCCAAAGCCTTCCCTGTGGAGCTACTTATAATTATAAACTTACTCTGTATGATAATTTAATCCATACCTTCTTTTTAAAAAATATATATACCTTGAGGACTGGATCTGTGTATGTTTGGGGGCCTCACACATGGTGCTGTCCTAAATGGAGGTTGGGTTGAGTGTAATTGTTAATTTATGTGTCACCTTTACTGGACCACAAGGTGCCCAGACATTCGGTCAAACATTATTCTGGATGTGTCTTTGAGGGTGTTTGTGGATGAGAGTAACATGTGACCTAATAGACCAGGTGGAGTGTATTGCCCCTTCCCCACAAGGGTGGCCCTTAATCGATTGAAGGCTTGAATAGAATAAAGGTTGAATAAGAAAGAATTCTTTCTCTCTCTGCTTGACTGTCTTTGCGCTGGGACATTGGTCTTCTGTCTTTGGACTCAGACTTAAGAGCTCCCTTGGCTCTCCAGCTTGCCAACTGCAGATCTTCTTAGCCTCCATAACCGGGTCAGCCAATTCCTTATTATTAAATTTATTTTTAATATTTATCTACCCGTATCTTTACATATATATTATATATAGTGATATTTAATGAATATATCTATGGTCATACATACATACATATAGTTTGTTTTCTCTGTCTCTGTATATAGATACATCCTATGTTTCTCTGGAGAACCTAGATGAACATAGTGAGTATTGGTGGCTTCTACTAGCATGATCAGCATGGCAATGGCAACAAATAGATTCTATATGTATGTGAGGGTACAGCCTATAGGATTTCCTAGCATACTGGAAACAGGATATGAAAGACAAAGAGGTACCAATGAAGATTCCAAGAATTTTGTCCCTGACAACCAAGAAGTTTGAGTTTTGTTAACCGAGATTAGGAAGTCTCTAGAAGGAGCAGGTTTTTGAAGGAAGATTAAACATTTAGTTCTTAACTTAATGCTAAGGATGTAATTATAGAATAGGTTCTAGGAGTCCGAAAGGTCTATAGAAACCATCTAATGCAACAGTTCCAATAAATGGCCATCTAGTTTCTGCTTAAATACCACCAGTGATGAAGAGCTCACTATCTTGTGAAGAAGTTTATTTCGTTGTCTAGACAGCTCTAAGTGCCATGGCATTGAAATCTTATACTCCATGAGAAGTCTGGCTGTCTTCTCCAAGCCACTTACATATTTGAAATTGTTGATTATGCATCCCTGAGTTATCTCTTCTCCATGAGAAACACACGCAGTTCCTCGGGCCATTTCTCACATGGCCTGGGTATCAGTCATTCACACTTGAGTGTGAAAGTCACTTCTCTCAGGGGGTTTGCACTGAGAACTGGCCTGGTAGAGCACACACATCTGATCCAGGGACAGCTGATGATGGTTAGAATATGACCAGATGTCAACCAACCCTGAGAGATGAGAGGATAGAAGAATGTATGTTGCCCATGGCAATTGGGAAGCCTAGAATTTAGGGGTCAAGTGTGGTGAGTATGTAGAACAATCATGGTGTGAGTTTGGTCTATCTTGCATGGGGCATTGTATGTAGTGCTTGTTGAATGGCTGAGTGGGCAAATGGGTGTATTTATGGGGTAGGAAAGTGGGGGTAGGAAACAGATCAGGCACTGTCTTCTTATCTCAAAGAGCCTTTCCTTTTTTTTCTCTTTTTAAAGATTCTATTTTTAAGTAATCTCCACACTCAACATGGGGCTCGAACTCACAACCCTGAGATCAAGAGTCACATGCTCTCCTGACTGAGTCAGCCGGCTGCCTCTCAAGGAGCCCTTCCTTAGGTCAGGCTTCCCTGCCTCCAGCTACAGGTCAGTTCCTTTTTCTGTAAGTTCTCATTGCGCCATATATGTTCCCTTGGAAGCATTTTCCATAGTTGCAATCTTATAATTCATCATTTGATTCTTTGCTTTCCCTTCGCAATAACCATGGGCTCCATGAGGCCAAGGCTGTCCTTGGTTTTGCTCTCCAGTGCATCTCCACAGAGGCTGGAATGTAGGAGGCACTCAAAAATATCTATTAAATGAATCAATGGTTCAGTCCTTTAACCAATCCTTAAAAGTTAAGGATGAATTTTTAGTGATTGTTGAAGCTTGGATCTTGTTTAAAAAAATTTTTTTTTTTAATGTTTATTTATTTTTTGGGAGAGAGAGACAGAGCATGAGTTAGGGGATGGGCAGAAACAGAGGGAAACACAGAATCTGAAGCAGGCTCCAGGCTTTGAGCTGTCAGCACAGAGCCCGACGCGGGGCTCAAATGCACGGACTGTGAGATCGTGACCTGAGCCGAAGTCGGCCGCTTAACCCACTGAGCCACCCGGGCGCCCTTACTACTTACCTTTCTCTGTGACCTTGGCAAGCTTCCTCATCTCTGGGCCTCAGTTTCCTCATCTGTACTACAAAAAGAGCTGGAAGAGATGTTCTAACAGGGACCTTCCTGCATTAACAGCCAACGATTCAATCCACTCCACACATTTTAATTTTTGCTGCACGACGGCTGATGGACTCACAGTGTCCTGCGATCCCAGTGGCTCAGCATCCTGAGGTCACTCAGTGACCTGTGAGGAAGTCCTTCAAAGTTGTGTGGACTCCACCTGACTTCCAGAAAGCAGTGATAAAGAGATAGCAACAGAGAGAGGTCTGAGCCTTGGGGGAACAGCCGTGCTACAACAGAGAGATCAATTGTCTGGCTGTTGCTGCGGAGGGCCAAAAAAAAATGTCAGCAGAGATTCAGGATTCTGTGTGAGAGGACAGGCCATGTATCTTCATAATCAGTCAGGAGGAAGTGGCCGTGGGGCAGATCTTGGGGTGGGAGGTGGGGAAGAGGGTATAATCAGACTGGCTTCTGATGTAGAGGTTGCCCGAGCCAGAGCATGGGACAGGAAGACACAGTCATCGAGCCTCGCCTCTGTGAGCGCTGGGCCTCTGGGTGATGCTGGCTCACTCAGTTCTCCTAAGAGCTGGGGGAAGAAGGAATTCTTCCTTGTAGACGGAGAAACTGAAATACATGTAGGTTAAAGATATTTGCCAACAGGCTAAGCTGGTGTGACAAAGAGATCCCCCATTCGGAACCAAGGCTTAGTTAAATTCTTAAATTCCTTAAAGAACAAAGCAGTTTACCTCTCTCTGCTGGTAGAGTCCAGGGTGACTATTCTAGGCTCTGCTTCATGGGATCATTTGTGGTCTCAAGTCCTGTGCCCTTCCCTGGGGCCTTAGTGTTGTTCCCAGGAAGTAGTGAATCGTACGTGTAGGAAGGTCACGCATGCAGAGGTTTATGGACCCGGGTGAAAGATGCTTGAATGCGGGCGTGTGTGCACACACGTGCACACGCTTCTACTTACGTTCTTTTGGCAAGATCTCCCACTTACCTTCAGGAAAGGGCTAACGGTGTAGCACGTGAGTCCCAGGCTGGCCAGCCGCATCTCTGGTCCAGTTCTGTTGCCACTGCAGATCTGGGTGGACGCCTTGTAACCAAATACATGCCACGCACAAAGGAAGTGGGGATGCCAGGGGGCCACAGCCATGCCCAGAGTCCAAAGCCACATGCTTTCTTCCCTCAGCTCTCTCTTAGCTGTTGAGTCTCTCCACCTGCTGTCCCCACGGCCCACCGAGAACCCTGCAATCCAGACAGCACCAGAGCCTCCACGGGACGCCCCCTCATCCTCTTACACTGCACTTTCCCCAGCCTTTGGGTGACCAGGCTCTTCCTCCCCCGTGGTCCCAGGTCACATGGCACCTCCCAGAGCCTGGCCGCTCACCCCGGCCAGTGTGGGCTCACCCCGGCGTTTGCTGTCTTCCACCCCAGCCATGTAGGACCCCTCTGTTGAGACCAGGAGACCGCCTCAGATAGTCTTCTGCTTTGATTTCCTCCCCGGGCTTGGGGAGGCCTCGGAGAGGAGAGAAAGAGGGCAAACATTGTTAGAGAAGAGAAGGAAAAGCAAGGGGCCGCTGGCAGGGAGCGGCTCTCCTGCCATTGATTGGGTAATTGGGAGCCCTCGGGTGTGAATCCTCATTAGGGCCAAGGGATATGAATCATTTTCTGATGACACCTCTTCGATCCCAGTGGTTCAGCGTGCAACCTCCCTCTGTGTTGGGCCGCCTGTCGGGAGATCCGGCGGGGTCCATAGCCAGGCTGCCTGCCATATGCTGTTTCTTACAATGAGCAGGTGCTGGGGTGTGGGCTGGGCACCTGGAGGGTGAGGTGGCTGCCAGGGACACTCTCAGAGCTGTACCCAGAGCTCGGGAAGAGAAGGAAGGTGGTGGCTGGGGGTGGCATGCATAGTGTGGAGGTCAGGAGGGAGACATCTGTCTATAGATAGTATCATTTCGATAGTTTTATTGTATTCGTGACTCACTACTGCGAATTGATGGATTTTCGTTACCGGAATTGTAGTCCTTCTGGTTGGTCTACAGATGGAGATATTTGGGATAGACCTTTAGATGTCTATAATCACCCTGTGTCAAGAATTGTAAACGTACCAGCCCTTTTCTGAGGAATCAGTCATTAATGGTATGGGTGATATAATTCCCCTCCCAGTTTTTGTTTACAGATTGTTCTTTTGATGGAAAATTTGCAAACAGTGAAATAAGGCATATCGTAAGTGTGCATTAGGCAGATTTCCAAAAATGTTTTATTTATTTTTGAGAGAGAGAGAGAGAGAGAGAGAGAGAGAGAGAGAGAATGTGAGCAGGGGAGGAGCAGAGAGATAGAGGGGGAAACGGGACCCAAAGGGGGCTCTGTGCTGAGAGTAGAGAGCCTGATGCAGGGCTTGAACTCATTAACTGTGAGATCATTACCTGAGTCGAAGTCAAACGCTCAACAGACTGAGCCACCAGGCGCCCCTGCGTCACATTTTAAAGACTTGTCCATGCTGTTCCCCGTCATAGTCCATGCTGTTCCCTGTGGTAGCAGGTTATTTGTTTTCTTGCTTGCCACAGTGTGCTTGTATATTCTTCTGCTGTTAAACACCTGACCTTTTTCTAGTTATCAGCTGTTATGAATAGAGCTGTTGCTGCAAACATTTTCTGCACAAGTCCTTTTGTTGGCCCGTTTATTTTTTTTCATTGAGCTTGGAACTTTACTGGCCCTACTAAATGTTTGTTGAACCCAAATGAGTGGAAACTACCTCCAACGCCCTTTCTCAAAGCCTTTGTGCTGATGCAAAACGACTGTGGCAGGAGGTCTTGGAGAGGATGTGACCCCAGCTGCCCTGAGCTGGAATGCTCTGTCCGCCCACCTTTCCCACCATTCCCACAGTGGGAGCCATTGCAAGGAAGCAGCCTGGAGAGTGAGGTGTGGTGGAGATCGTCCTGGCTGAGCCCTTCAGGGCCTCTCTACAAACTGTTAGTATTCAGGAGGCAGGTGCAGAGATCCACTGGTCTTGCAGCTCCCAGGACAAGCATCGCTAGTAAGTCCCCTCGCTCTTTGCCCCTGCCGCCTGCCGGTCCTCTCCCTTGGCTCTCTCCCTGCCTTCCCTGCATGCTCCGGGCCAGTTTGGGAACCAACAGATGTCCAGCTTTAGAGGCTGCAAATATTTCCAAAGGCCTGATTGCATTGTACTGGCACCCCTATTTTATAGATCAGGTACGTGAGGCTCAGAAACGTGGAGCGATTTGCCCAAGGTCACACAGCTTCCTGGCAGCACAGCGGGGACCGTCCCCAAGTGCTCAGACTCCCGGTCCTGCCTCCTTCTACCACCCGGCCTTGTGTGGCTCTGCGAAGCAAGCCTCAGTTGTCCCACCTGCCGTGCGAAGGGGCCGATGAACGTTGAATGTCGGAGCCCCTCTTGTTTTCTGGATTTGTTTGTCAGGAAGTGAATGGGTTTTGCGATGTGGGAGTTCCCTAAGGCAGGCAAATCTCCATCCGAGGCTGGGGGTGCGGTGGGGAAGGGGCTGTTCCCCAAATCTATCTGTAAGGACCAAATCCAGGCTGGGGCACAGTGTCTTTTATGCTGGTTTGGTCGGAAGTGGTGGGATTTGCCGTTGACCTGGGGCCGAAGATCTAGCAATTCATTCTTGTGTCTGTTCAGTGTAGCTTTTGCATGCTGGTGGGCACTGATGGTGGGAAGGACCAAGAGAAAGAAAGGGGCCTGAGGTCATGAAGCACCCCTGTAGGGAGGAGCAAGTGGGTGGAATGTGCCGGAAGCTGCTAGGTCGAGCCTCGGGGGCTGCCGGCCCCTCCCCGACCGCAGGGACACTGGGTGAGAAAGTAGTGGTCAGGCCTGCCGTCTCCTGAGCCCACAGCTCCCTGGAGGGGGGGGAGGGGAGAAGGTGACATCTCACTGGCACCTGGCTCGCACCTGCTCAGGTGTAAAGACGTCTGTTTGCACTTCCTCAGGTGTGAGAGTCTGACTTCCCCGCGGGATCTTCCGTTGCCTTCCTCTCAGGGTACCAGGCATCGGGGATCCCACAGTGGAGAAGACACGTGTGGTCCTGCCCCTAGCCGTGGCTTGTGACCTTCGGGAGAGAAGAACGATCCCTCGGTCACACCTTCGGTGCCCCACCACAACTATGAGTTGAGCCGTAAGGATGCATGGCAGGCGCTATCCTGGGAGTGTCAGGGAAGGCTTCCTTGAGGAGGAAGGCATGTGTAAACTGAGCTCATAAGAAAATAACACTTTCCTGGGGGTCAACAGACCGAAGAGAGGAGAGGATATTTCAGGCAGAGGGGATGGCACGTGCTTCTGTGGCCTGAGGGCTCCTGGTGTATTCAAGGACTTGACGGAGGTCCCAGGTTACTCTTCTCTCTGTCCCCGGAGTGGGTGGCTCGCCTGGCTCTTAGCAGGCACCTAATGTTTGTTGGATGGAACTGAGCCCAACTCTTCTCTTCCCTCCCGATGGGAAACGTGAGAGCACCAGGCTGTTTTTGAAAGGTGAGGTGGCCCCATCTTGGCAAGTCCGTTGAAACTTCTCTCCTACAGTTTATACTAATGAGGAATACTGATGGCGCCAGCTCTGTGCGCGAGACACGTTTCAACCCTTGATGGCAGTGCACCCAAGAGCGTTGTGGTAGCCCGTCTCGCACATCAGGTTGCTGAGACGAAAAGAGGGGAGTGGTGTGCCCGGTGCCATAGAACTGGGTTTGGGCAGTGCCAGGATTCCAGTCTCTGTGTCTTCCAAGCCCGTGCCCCCTTCCGCCTGCCCCTGGCTGCCCACGCCCAGAGGTGGGGAAAGGGGCTGGGGTGGGGTGTGGTTCCGGCTAGTCTGCTCAAGTTGAGTGTGGTTCAGATTGCTTGCTCGCGAATGCCGTCCAGCGAGGATCCCAGCAAGATCCCTTACGGAGCAACTGACAGCCAGAGATTGCCAATACAAAGCAATTAATATGGAGTAATGATGAGTGATAAGAGATGAAGATCTAAAATGAACTATTCAATGACAATATCATTTTCCTGTCTGCTTCCCTTATGCACACTGACAGGAAGAGAGTTGACATGATAATTTTATAAAACTCTCTGACACTTCCTGTTAACTCCCCTCCATTAGCTTAGTATGATAATTGGCAGAAATAGACACTCGGGAATAGAAACACGCTCCTGAAGGAGGAGAGGTGCTTCAGAGGGGACACGGTAGCCTGTGTCTCCTAGCGCTCTGAGCTCCCGATCAGAGTCTGAACGGTGCACTCGAAACGGTGTTGCTCATGGCAAATCTAGGAACGTGGGGAACGTGGGGAACGTGGGGAACGTGGGGAACGTGGGGAACGTGGGGAACGTGGG
>NW_024412453.1:12752317-12760790 GCF_014898765.1 Herpailurus yagouaroundi
GGGAACGTGGGGAACGTGGGGAACGTGGGGAACGTGGGGAACGTGGGCACTACAATCGCAAAAGCAGAGGGCAGGGGCGGAAATGGCCTTTCTACCTCTGAGCCTTTATGTTCTAGCTCCTATCTGATGCACCTGCCTCTTCCCCTTTGCTCGCCTCAATTTTACCCGTCCTTCGAAGCCCAGCCAGGGTTCCTTCACCACATTCTCACGTTTCCTGACTGTACATATACTTGGAGGTGGACCGAGTTCACGGACAGACTCTAGTGTGAGAGCAGGGATCTGTGGTTTCTAATTTCCTGGCAAGTCCTCTGGCTCAAACTCCTTTGTTTGTTTATTTATTTTAAAATGTTGATTTATTTTTTTGTAAGAGAGGGAGAGAGAGAGAAAACAAATGAGTCGGAGACGGCCAGAGACAAAGGGAGAAAGAGAGACAATTCTGAGCAGGCTCTGCGTTGCTAGACGTGGGGCTTGAACGCATGAACCGTGAGATCACGACCTGAGCTGAAATCAAGAGTCATATGCTCAGCCGACTGAGCCACCCAGGCGCCCCTCAAACTCCCTTGCTTCATGTTGGGAAGTCTGAGCCTAGAGAGGCCAGGGCTTACAAAAGCTTTGCCTCAGGTCTCCATGTAGCAAGTGGCAGCATTAGTGCTAGGGGATGAATTGTGTCCCCAAGTTTGTACGTTGTGGCCCAAGCCCAGCATCTCAGAATGTGCTTATATTTACAGACCTCTTTACAGAGGTGATTCAGTCAAAATGGGGCCATAAGGGGTGGGCCCTAATCCAGTATGACTTGTGTTCTTCTAAGAAGAGGAGATTTTATCCAGACACACTCGGAGAGAAGACTTGGGGAGAAACTGGCTGTGTATAAGCCAAGGAGGGGGGAGCCTGGGACAGACCCTCCTTTGTGACCCTCAGAAGAAGCCAGCCTTGCCCAGGCCTTGGTCTCAGACTTCCAGTTTCCAGATGTGTGAGAAAATCAACTTGTGAGGTTTAAGGCACTCAGCCTGTGGGGCTTGATGAAAGGCGCTCTCGCAGAAGCTTACCATCAGCCACATAAGTAGCAATAATATAGCCAACACGATTACTGACATTTGCACCTCTATTAGTAACATTCTTTCTTCTCAAGGGCCCGCTCCCTTGTACACATTAGCTTGTTTATTAGAAGTCTCTTCCCTCGACGGCAGCCCAGGTTTCTCTGGTCCTTGAAGTAGAAACTTACGGTGGCCTAGCCGCCGTGCGTGGATGTTGAGAGGCAGATTAGGTAAGTTGTGGGGTCGAGGCTGAACCTCAGCCTCTGTTTGGGGGAGAAGATAGGACAAGAGGATTGTTTCAGTCAAGTGGCTTGATATTTGAAGAGACCGAACCCTAGCTCAGAACATCGTGATTGCATTTCTGTCAAGCTCTGAGGCAGGGAGGGAGGGAGCTGGTCTTCCCGTGTTTTCCAAAGCTCAGAACATCTCCAAGAAGACCTGGAGGCCACTCCACGTGTGACTGGACAGTGGCTTCCTTCAGGCACTCATTCATTCATTCATTGAAATAAATATTTTTTTGAGATGCTTATTTCTTTATTTTTGAGAGAGAAAAAGCACAAGTGGGAGAGGGGCAGAGAGAGAGAGAGAGGGAGACACAGAATCCAAAGCAGGCTCCAGGTTCTGAGCTGTCAGCACAGAGCACAAGGTGGGGCTCGAACTCACGAACCGTAAGATCATGACCTGAGCTGAAATCAGACGTTCAACCGGCTGAGCCACCCAGGTGCCCCGAAGTAAATATTTAGAGCAAACACTGCAGTGTAATGGAAAGAACACGTCTTTGGATTAAAATCTTGGTTTTGCCACGTGCTAGCAACGTCACCTTGGGTAACCACTGAACCTCTCTGAGCCTCGTTTGGGGTTGAATTAAGGTACCCAGCTCCCATTACTGCTATCTTACCCCCCCAGTAACTCTGACCTGGGGTCTTAAGGGAGCATAAAGTAGACAGAGACCTACGTGACTTGACCAAGTTGAGGAAATCTTACTGATGCGATGATCCATCTGGAGGAAATAGATGTATCATTAACAAGCAGTGAATGCCCACCATATTTTATATAAACTAAGTTCCCTTCCACGCCAGATTGCTGGCAACCGCTGGAGGCTCTGGAAGGGAGAGAGGACCTTGCTGACACCTTGATTTCAGACTTCTGGGCTCCAGAAAGTGAAGGACTACATTGCTATTGTTTTAAGCCGCAGAGTTTGTGTTCCTCTGTCATGGCAGCTGGAGGAAACCAACATATTTCCTCAGGCAGAGTTTTCCTGGAGACCCCATATCCTGCTGGGGTCTTGACTTTTGCTCACCTTTTGAGCTCGGGGATGGGTCTCTTCCTTATCTGCTTCACCAGCACCTCAAAAATGTCCTGCCACTGAGAAGATCTTCAAAATGTCTAGAGGGGAAGCTTGCTGCGGGCCGCTATGTTCCTACATTGTTCTAGGGCTGGACAACAGTAATGACACCTGAGCAAGACTTTCCCAGTGCTACTTTGCAATGGGGTGTTTGGGGTGCATGAGTGACTTTCTCCAACCAGAGAGCTGCTATAGGGGAAAGCCAGCCCATTGCTTCCTTGTTTTTTTTTTCTTTTTTTTTGAAATTGATTGACCTTGGAGCAGAGGAAATTTACGCTAAGCCTTCTGTCTCAAAAGCTCACAAAAATCGTCTTTTAGCGTCTGTCTTGGTGTGTGTGTGTGTGGGGGGGGGGGGTTGTTCCTCTTGTGCAGAGCCTTCCCAGCCTCCAGCGGTCTTGATTCCAGATCATTTGTGGGACAAGGCAAGGTTGTACCTTGTCTGTAGTCTTATTTATTAGCACATTACGACCACTAATCACAATTAAAAATAACGATGCCATCAAGATTATTCAAATCAGAGACAACCAATTTCAACTACCATTACTGGTAGATGGAATTATGGGTCTTGCTCTGTCTCCTGCACTTTTAAAGGACTCTGTTCTTTCCACGATTCTGCCGTCCCCCATCAGACTCTTGAATTACACCGGGAATTAACTTAATATGTAAAGTCACTTCTAAATGAACCCCGGTCTGCTAACTTCGCTTTGCCTGCCCTCAAGTCCCTGTATCTCCCTTGGTAGCCTTCAGATGTCAAGGCAGGGCATTCTGAGGCCAGCATCTGGTATTGTTCTTGTAAACAACATTTTTTTTTTCCCCCAGGTAGATGCTTCTTGGGGTGAGTCATTGTTTTGCACGGCTGGGTCATTTACATGGAAATGGCATTCTTTGCTTGGTACTTGGAATATATAGGATGTGTATTCTTAAAGCATTCAGGATTTTCTCCTAGTATCAGATAACGCAGACAAAGTCAGCCTCTGTCTCAGTCTGTCTGTCTGTCTGTCTGTCTCTCTTTCCAGGTTTCTGGAGGGTAGGATCTCAAGGGAAGCCGACCCCTGAGTGATGAGAAGGAAGCAGATTTTAAGGGACTTGGTAATCTCATTTAAGGGAGAGGGAAGAGTGAGGGTGAAGTCCATGAGGCGGGAACACGTTTGCCGTGTTCGAGTCGCAGAGAAGGCTGGCTGGCTGGGGTGCGGCAAGAGAGGAAGGAGGGGGTGGATCACCCAACACTTTCCAGGCTCGCGAAGAACTCTGGGTTCTGGTTCCTGGAGCATAAGTGCTGGAGAATTCGCTGTATGAAACCGCCATGCCACCGTGGGTCACTCACTCTTCTTGCTGATGAGGCACAGGGGAGGGACGGTGTCGCCTGGAAGAGTGGGAACGTGTTCAGAGAGGGTCACTTTGGCTTCGCGTTCTCGCCGCCATCTGTCTCTGAGCACATCTGTTGGACGTTAGTAGCGACTCCCGTTCCAGGGCCTGGAGATCCTGGTCATGAAGCTGGGCTGTCACAGTGGCTCCTTCCGTCCCCCATCTCCTGCAGCCTGTGACTGTATTCTTCACGCTGCCCCAACAAGGAGAAGCTCAGGTGGTCAGTGCCTCCCTGTACCTCTTGTGCCATCGACAAGCGCAACGCAGTCCGCTCTCACTTGGTATTTCAGACCCCGTGGGATGAGGCTCCATTCCCCTTCATAACCTCCTAGCTCCTGTTACACACGCTGCCCCCTCCCTCAGTTTCCCTGCCTCCTCTGACACTGTTTCCTCAGCCTTGACTGTTCAGCTCCCACCTGCTCTGTTCTTCTGCCTGTGAATTTTGATTGCATCTGCAGTGTTATGTGGAAGGACCACAAGATTGGGGGCCAGAAAGAGTGAGTTTGAATCCTGGCTCTGACACTAATAGTCTCTGAGTCTCGATGTGCTCAACTATCAGGTGGGGACAGGGACACTGTATCATTGAGGATGCCATTGGTTGCAGGTAACGGAGAACATATTGCACAGTGGCTTACACAAGGAGTCTTGGGTACAGTGGTTCCAGAGGTGGTTGATTCAGCAGCCCACTGTTGTTCCAGGGATCCCCCCTGCCCACCTCTGTTAGTTCCAATATCTACGGATATTGGCTTTCTTTCTTGCGCTGTTTCCCACCGTGCTTTAAGATAGATGCTGCCTGTCTAGGGATTATGTGCAGATGAGAATACGAAGAGGCAGCAAAGACAATATCCACTCCTGGTGTCTTGGTGAATGAGTAGACCTTTATTTTCCATTGCAGTGCAATGGCCAGAGCTAAGTCATATGCACTGCTTCAGCCCGCTGTCATTGGCTTAGAGAAATCAAAATTCACAACTTGGGCTGAGGAGGAGCCCAAATCTCAGGCAACCACGTGGAGGATGGTGAACAAGATGACGGTCTTCTTAGTCAGGAGGATGGCTGTTGGGTAGGTAACCAAGTGTCTGATGTAGCAAATTGCCCTGGAGGATTGCTGTAGGCGTGCAATGGGATGACGTATTAAAGCCTGGTATGGCATTAGACTCATAATAGGTGCTCGTTAAATGGGAGGGATCGTTATTACGGCTAATCTTAAGCGTTTTCTTCTTGAAAGCTTCTCCAGTCCTGTCTGGAGGGAATGACGGAAGCCTCCTTTGGTATTCTCGCTGAACACCGAGCACGTCTTTATGTTGGGTGTAGTGAAGGCAATATCCAAGTTCAAACTGTACATTGGCCTGCAACCTAATTTAGTGGAACTTGATGTTTAGTTACCTGTTTCTCGAATGTCTCAGTACTTGGCATGCAGTTGGTGTTCACTTAATGTAATCTGACCTGAATATAACTGTGTCGAATTCGGAAAGGAGCAGTGGAGGAGAGAAAGGGAAGCATATCCCTAGTAGAGGGAAGGCCGGCCTCAAGGTGATTGCAACAGTGTCAGATCCTTTAGCATCATGTCCAACTCCACCACACTTACCAGCTCACCTCTGCTCTTGCCTTGGCCGAGCATTTCTGATGTTTATTGCTCCTACGAGGGCAGACATGAGCCATGGCTGTCACTTGGCTGTGCCTTCTCTTACTCATTCACCTTCTTTCCCTGCCTCACTTGCTGGTTTAAAAATTTTTGTTTGAATGGGATCAATATTACAAAATCCAATAAAGGAAATTAAAAAAAAAAAAACCAGGAATTTATGGGGCGCCCAGGTGGCTCAGTTGGTTAAGCGTCTGACTTCAGCTCAGGTCACCATGTCACAGTTCGCGTGAGATCGAGGCCCGTGTCGGGCTCTGTGCTGAGAGCTCAGAGCCTGGAGCCTGCTTTGGATTCTGTGTGTCCCTCTCTCTCTGCCCCTCTCTTGTTCACACTCTGTCTCTCTCTCAAAAATAAATTAACGTTAAAAAAAAAGGTGACAAGTGACAAAGTAGTATCAGGAAGAGAAGGAGGATGGATGGGGCTTCTGAGCTACATCTCTGATCAGCCATGCCCCTGCCTCCCCCTGGACGTACCAGGCTGAGCATGAGGATTCCAGGGACTTTTTGGGGGAAGGAGCCCCTGTGATGTCACCATATCTTGTGTCTGGGGTTTTTGTCTTCTGTCACCTGCAGTAACCTTTCTGTGCTCGGCAGACTGGGAGTCCTGTTCTCCTTCCAGAGGATCAAATTGAGATCCATGAGGCATTTTATTTACTTTTTTGTTCTTTTACCTTCTATGAATGGAATCAACAAACACGAGAGGAACTCTTTTTCCAGCCTTAGCGCTCACCCGTGCATGCACGAGCCATGATAGGCGTTTTATGCTCCCCCCTCGCGTCTGCACCCTACGTGTGTCGACACCTCCCCCCAGAGCACGTTTCCCAACCCCTTCCAGGTGCACGCACGCGCATGTGCGTGTGCACACGCACGTCTCACTAATTCCATCTCATACTTCAAGTCTCTGCTCCGATGTCACTTGCCCTCGGAAGCTGCCCATGACCCCTCTTGTATGATTAAGAATCACACCCTCTGCTCTCAAAACCGTCACCCCTGTTGCAGCAGATTCAGGACACCCTTCTGTCATTGTCTTCTGCTCTCCTGCCAGCCAAGCCCCTTACAGGCAGGGGTTGGCTTTTGTTCCTCATCGTATCTCCAGCGCCTGGCACGGAGAGCTGCGTTTAGCAGGCACCCAGTAAGCGATTGTTGAGTGGATGCCTGATGTCGTCGGCAGGAGTAATGGATGTGGCTCTGGGGCAGCTCCTCGGAGGACACATCCTGGTGGTTATTTTCAAGAGGGAATCTCGGCAAGGAGATGCCACCTCTCTCCGACTCTGTGCTCACTCATTCTTCCCTTTCTGTCATCTAATGGATTTTGAGCACCTGCTCGGTACAAGCCCACGTTGGGCTGCAGGGATGCAGCAAGCAAGACAGATGTGGTGCCTGGCTTCGTAGAACTTATTTTAGGATGTGGTTTCTATTCACTACGATATTGCCGGTGTTTATCATGGTTTTTGGCATTCGCTAAATAAAGTAAAAAAGAAAGGGTTTCAGGGCACACACACATCAGAACGGGCTTATGCAGGGAAAAAGCAAATGGTCTTAGTTCACCACAGGAAGAGGGCTTTCAAGGGAGAGGTGAAGCGGGGCCAGAGACGCAGGTGTGGAGACAGCAGGGCCACTGTGGGGACAGTGCCTAGGCTCAGGTCTCATTTCTGGGGTGGCGGCACCTCCGAAGGTCACTGTGACCTGTTCACATGTCCTCTTCTGCATCTGGAAAATGCGGCTGACGACAGAGTCACGTTCATCATGCATGAGAGGATTCAGTGACCAGTCTACCCAAAGCTTCCAGCATGAACACAGCCGTTTAGTAAATGTTCGTTTATTATAATTATGAATAGAGGCTTAAATTTTTAAAAAGTGTTTATTATAGAAAGAGAGAGAGAGAGAGAGAGTGAAAGCAGGGGAAGGGCAGAGAGAGGGAGACGCAGAATCTGAAGCAGGCTGCAGGCTCTGAGCTATCAGCACAGAGCCTGACACGGGACCCCGAACTCGCAAACCGTGAGCTCATGATCTGAGCCGAAGTCGGACGCTTAACCGACTGAGCCACCCAGGTGCCCCGTGAGTAGAGGCTTAAACTGCTATGCCTGGGAATGGCAGAAAGTGGTGTGTGTGCGTGTGTGCACGTGTGTGTGGGGTGTGGATGCACATGTATGTTTGGTGCATGCATGTGCATGTGTGCGTGTGATGCGTGTGCATATGCACATGTGTGTGGTGCCTGCAGCTCTGTGTTATGTACCCTGTGTGCACACGTGTGTGTGTGTGTGTTGTGTCGCATGCACGTGTGTCTGCATGTGCGTGTGGCATGTGGGCACGTGCGAGTTCGTGCGTGTGTGGGCAGTGGTGTTTGTGGGTGAGACCGGACAGTCGGCTGGGGGCTTGGCTGGCCTCAGTCGGGAGCCACAGAGGATGACATTAGGGGGAGTGGCCTGGTTGTGTCTGTCCACGTGAGAGAGCAGGAGTGCCATCCCCAGGAGTTCTTTGAGAAGAAGGAAAGACAGAGGAGAGGGAAGCAGGAAAAGAGTCATAAAAAACAGCGAGCGGATGGGGAAGAGGAAGAGAGGAGAAAAGGCAGGAAACGTGGCTGGAACATCTCCCTGTCTGGTGCCAGTCTCCAGGGCTCGCTCCGGGAAGTAGTGAGGGGTCCCAGGGTGGGTATCGACTCGGGAGGAGGGAGGGGGTTGTCACAGTGATTTACGGGTCTCCGTGTCTGGGGCCCGGTTGGAGAGGGAAGCATGCGTTCAGAGGCACCCTCCCCCAGACCAAAGAGCCTGGCCAAGGACGGGCTCCTCCGGGCGCCCCTGAGGCTGCGGGCTGGACTGTCAGTTACGGGGTCCAGATGCAAGAGCAGCCTGCCCCCGGGTGTGCTTTGCAGCCTCTGGACATCCGCTGATCTTGCACGGGATGTCCCTGCAATGTCACCGCCAGCCTGACCAGCCCGGCCCCACCCCCTTCCCTTCGGGCGGGAAATCCAAGATCTTTTTTTTTTTCCAGCTTTAATTTATTTGTTAAAGTAGCTTTATAAGCCCGTTAATAAAAGGAAAACTTGCTGCTTGGGGGGGGGGGGGGGGGGGGGGGGGGGGGGGGGGGGGGG
>NW_024412453.1:12760890-12775199 GCF_014898765.1 Herpailurus yagouaroundi
GTTCCCCCCCCCCCCCCCCCCCATCACTCAGCCTCCGCACGCCTCCTCTCGCCTGGAAACTCACTGGGAACAATGCGGACTCCTTTCTCCCTGCACATAAAAAGGTTTATAGATCTCCAGTTCCCTACAACTCAGCCCAAAGTAGCACTCGCTTGACAGTTTTCAGAAATCAACGTCGTCCCGCCTTCAACCGAGCTGCCTGCCCGGGCAAGGTCAGGCTGCGCTGTGGGAAGGAGTGGAGTGTTTGAATCTCACCGGGCAGGGCTGGGCTGGCTGTCCTTCAGAGGACACCTCCATCTTGGAGAGGGAGGCCCGGTGGCCTCTCACAGTGTGACAGAGAACTTAAATTTGTCAAGCAGACTGTTCCAGGCTGAGCCAATGTAGGGGTGAGGGGGCTCGGGTGTGAGAAAGGAGTCTCCGTTGCTGGCACCCCCACGTCCATTTTATTTCAAGGCAGGGTCACAGGAAGGATGGCCATTCTGTGTCCAGGCTGCCCGCCTGGCTGTAATCTGCTGAGCTACGTGCCTCCCAGGGGTGTGTCAAGAAACCATACGTGTGAGCATCTTCTCTGCAGTCTCCAGGTTTAGGATATGGACCTGTGGCTGGATGACTCAGGTTGTTTGCTATACTATTTAGCATCACAGCAATGAAGAATGAGTCAGCCTTAAGCTGGGCTTGGCACCCTCCATGCTGTGAACATTTGGGTACAGACCGCTGTGGTCAGGGGGCCGTCCTGCGCACTATGGGGTGTTTAATGGCATCCCTGGCCTTTATGCATTAGATGGGCCTGTACCCTGCCCCTTCCCCGCCCCTCCCCCCAGTTGCGATGACCAAAAATGTCTCCAGACATTGCCAAATGTCCCCTGACTAGGAGAGGACCAACCCTTCCTGGTGAGAACCACTAGTTTAAATCATACATTCTTGACGGGGATGATATGCCATCCAGTGGAGGCAAAAATTGGATCTTAGGTGTCAAACTATCATTCTGTGCACCAAGTACAGGTAGAAATACAGCACATAAGCAGATATACAGTGTATCTGTGGTGGTAAAATTTCATGGGGGCTGGTGATTAGGGAAAAAAGTTTAAGGAAGGCTTTGGGGGCGGTGCCAGTGAAAGAGAAAGATGGAAGGAGGAGGGTCTAAAGAGATACAAATGGAATCAGGTGCAGGTTTTTTTTCCTACCTGTCTAGGAGCTGATTTCAATATAGGAATTTATCCCATTCTGTTTCGAGCTCATGGAAGTTATGCTGACTTTTACCCCAACTGTTATTGTCAGAACTTACAGGGATATTAGTGTCCACAGAGGAGTCTCCTGATCTCACGAGGTCCTTTGCTGGTCAGATTTCATCTGACCTGTTCCGTCCAGCTTGCTGATCCCTGGCATCGCCTTGGGAGGAGAAGGAGGGAACCATCAAGGATTGAGTGTGTGCAACGTGCTGGGCTCTGTGTGGGGAGTTTCCATCAGTCCCCATATTGACTCTCTAAGGAAGGAGTGATGCCATCTCCAGCCTATCACATGATGCCAAGAAAGCTTTGAAGCAGCAAGTGGTGGAGGGAGGGGTTGAGTTGGACTTGAGATCAACTGTCTCCCTGAGAAGTCTAGCAAAGAAAGGTCAGAGCCCCTGGCTCGGCGTAGAAGCTCCATAAATACCAAGGCTTTCTTGGGTTTTCTCTTTTTTGTATGCCGACTCAATTGGCTATGATTAAGAGAAGAGGAACAAGCAAAGTTAGGCTAGGTCGATTTACACCTCTCTTCTTCTCCCCCTACCCTTTGCTCAGATGTTTCTTAAGCGCCTACCATATTGCATGCTTTCTACTGCTGCGCGAAGACAAAAGGGTCTCTGCCCCTGTGACACTTACAGTCTGCATCTATTTTCTCCAAAAGCAGCCACTGAGCCACACGTGGCTCTTGCGTGCGGAGATGGTGGCTAGTGAGACAGAGGAACGGAAACTTTAGTTTTACCTAATTTCAATTTCAATTTAAAACCCGCTCCTCGGGGCGCCTGGGTGGCGCAGTCGGTTAAGCGTCCGACTTCAGCCAGGTCACGATCTCGCGGTCTGTGAGTTCGAGCCCCGTGTCGGGCTCTGGGCTGATGGCTCAGAGCCTGGAGCCTGTTTCCAATTCTGTGTCTCCCTCTCTCTCTGGCCCTCCCCTGTTCATGCTCTGTCTCTCTCTGTCCCAAAAATAAATAAACGTTGGAAAAAAAAAAAAAATAAAACCCGCTCCTCGATCCTGTTATTGAAAACCTTGTAAGTATGCTTACGATAACTTGTCAGTCTATCAACTGCAAGTGTTACTAAAGCTAGCCGCAGATCAGCTATTTCCAAGGGGAAATGTAGTATCTGAATTGAGATGTTCTGTAAGCAGAAAACATACCCTGCGTTTCGAAGACTTAGTACAAAAAGGAATGTAACTTATTTCATTATTAATTTTTAAAACACTGCTTACATGTTGAAATAATATATTTTAGATATATTGGGTTAAAATGCATTGATATGAATTCTGCCCTTTTCTTTCCAACTTTTTAAAAAGTAGCTACTAGAGGGATGCCTGGGTGGCTCAGTCAGTTAAGCATTCAACTCCTGGTTTCCGCTCATGTCATGATTTCACCGTTTGTGGGATTGAGCCCTGCGTCAGGCTCTGTGCTGACAGCACAGAGCCTGCTAGGGATTCTCTCTCTCTCTCTCTCTCTCTCTCTCTCTCTCTCTCTCTCTTTCCCTCTCTCTCTCTCTCCCTCTCTCTCTGCCCTCCCCTACTTGCATGTATGTTCTTTTTCCTCTCAAAAATAAATAAATAAACTTTTAAAAAAAAAAGTAGCTACTAGAAACTTTGAAACTACACCTTTGCCTTCCGGTACATTTCTACTTTCTGACTCTAGCCTAGAGAGTCATGGGTTCATTGTCCTTTATACCACAACCTCCCACATGGATTTGGCCAGCTGCTTCTTCTCTAAGCTTCCATTCCACATCTGTAAAGCATGGAAAATATGATAAGAGGACAGAAATGGGCAAATTAAAAGAGAAAATGCATGCAGACTTCTGGGCATACCGATTGGCATACAGTAGGGGCTGAATAAATGCTTGTTGCGTGAATAAATTAGTCTGCGTGTCTGATTGAGGGGGGCTGGGTAATACTTTATTTTTTTTTTCCCAATTGGATAGTTTGTGCTCATCAAAAAATATTTGAATAATCCATCAAGGTACATACAAAGAGTAAACATGGCCTGGAATCCCACTACCCTGAGTTAACTTATTACTGAGCTTCCCTTTACGCAGACAACGGACACAGTGCTTGCGAACCCAGCTTCTGGGGTCGTGTTTTGACTCCACCGCTTAAACTCAGCTTCCCCATCTGTAGAATGGAGTAAGAATTGTGCCTCTCTTGGGTAGCTGTTAGGGGATCAGATGACATAAGACTTATAAAACACCTAAAGTAATGCCTGGCCCCTAATAAGCATTCTGTGACTATGTACTAAATCTGAAAAAATAAGTTTGTGTTCTTCCTGCCACGCCCATGCCTGCCTCCGTGCCCACGCCAGCATTAGCCAATGTTAGGCTCTTCTTACGGTTCCTTCCATGCTTCTGTCCTGGCCCATACAGTCATGTATGGTTATTGATAATTGCTTATTTTATAAACATGTGATCATATTATAAATACTGGAACATACCTTTTTTTTTTTTTTTCACTTACAATACCTAGATCATGGAATGATTCTCTGCCAAGTTAATTGCTGTCCGCAAATGGCTACATAATAATTCTGTGCAGAAATGTACATCCTTTCTACTTCTGTCTGCCTGGCATTGGCTGGTTTGTTTGTTTGTTTGTTTGCTGGAAGTTTCTGAGCATTAAAATGTTATTCTGGAAAGGCAGGGAGGAGGCCAACCTGATTAATTATACTTCCAAACTTGAGTAAGCTTTGTGGGCTGAGCTACAGATTCGATGCATATGGAAAGAGGTTCATTTTGAGTTAAGTAACTATCTGAAATCTCCCGACAGTTAGATAATTGACCCAATTTAATTTTCCTATAGAAGGACGACCACCGGTTTGTCTGCTTGATCTATAGGTATGTCACCACGTGTATTACAAACCAGTTGGCTAAGTATGAAGCTATTATTACTAATTAAAGTCACTTCCCTGCAGAACCTCACCTCCGCCACCTTACTAGCCCACCTGCCCACCTCACCCAGGATTCACCCCTTCAGGAACGGTTAATGTGAGCCAACAAATCAATAGCTCAATTAACAATCAGGATTGGGGCTTCCAGGCAACAGAGATCAGGATCAATAACTTATGTTCAGTGAAATTAAAGGCAGTTGTTGAGTCAAGTGGTTAAAAGCTGCAGGCACAGACCGTGTGGATATCCGTCAAACCCCACTGGGCTCTTTCTCTGGAGAGAAGGAGCACATCTTTGTTTGCCCCATCTTCCACATGGATGGATGCCTAATGAAGCAGGCACATCCTCACCGATTCGTCGCTGAGCCAAATCCCCGGGCCCCGGGCCCGTCATGGGCACGCGAGCCGACTTGAGGGAGATTCTCCTTTCGTTAAGAACGACGCAGCGAGAGCGCAGAGTCGGGAATCCTCCCTGACATCTGTCGGGGGAGGAGAGGGAGCGAAGCTTCCCGGCGTCTTCCACTCGTTCCAGCTGCCCCGCATCATAAACATTTAATCATTAAGCTAACATTCAGTGAACGCTTGCTCTGTTCTTCTCAGCTTGCCTTGTAGACTTCCCGTGAGTCAACCCCGCGTACCATTCTTGCACTTTTCCTCGGATCAGGTAGCAGAGGCTAGCATGGAGATAGCAGGTAGCTCCAGACGTGGATGGAACAACACAACGGGGGGCCGGGCCTGCTCTGTAACAGTCCTTGGTGGGTATTCGGGTTGGAGGGCCAGGTCTTCTGTGAGTAGAGGCTGAGGCTCTTTCTACCTTTTAGCTCTGCCATCCTTCGGGGCCCAAGTATCACCTTCATCCAGCTGATGGAAGGGGCAAACATAGCTTGGAGAAGGCACACTTCATTTCTTCAAAGCCCGGACTCAGAAGAGCATTCAGTCTTCCTGCTTCCATTACACAGCTCAGGCCTGAATCTCCATTCTTGGCTGCAAGAAAGGTTGGGAATTATAGTCTATTATTATACCCAGGAAATAAAAGAGGGGAGAATAGGTTTAGGGGATCAGCTAGTGGTGTCTGCCTCTTTAGCATTACCTCCCCTTGTGGATATCTGTAATTACACCTGCCCGTCCTGTCTTCCCTTTCTTTGGGTGCTAGAAGTTCTCTTCCCTTTAGGGAACTCATTCCATTGATGAGCCCACATGCCCAGCCATGGAACAGGATGGTTCCATGACCTCACTTGGGCCAATCATAGTCCCTCTTAGGATATTTCTGTTGGATTAATCAATAAGAGGTCATCTCTTCCCACTGGAGGTACTAGGCTGGGTAGGACATGAGTCTGTCTCATATATCATACCTACAATTTAAATAACACTCGCCTAAGTCATAGACAGTGTCCTGTTATATATTCTATGCTTGCTGGAAAGGCACATGGGTCCCTGAGGACACTGCCTGAGTCTGTGGATCCAGTTGTGCCTGAAGCCAGTTATCTCTGGACTTTTCCAGAGAAAGACACCAGTAAATGTTCATAAATTCCTTGGCCTGTATGGGCCATTGTGTTGATTGGACACAGACCCTTCTTTTATCAGGAACCATTTCTTTTCAGTGAGAATAGAAATCCAAAATCAATGGAACTGAATATACTCCTTCTTTCGTACTTAAGATGGTTTTTATTTCCACCACTAGTAACTGCAAGAATATTGATCAGTCTTCCCAGCATACATTACTTATGAACAGGAGACACTCTGTTTTCACAGTAGAACATCCCCCCATATTCTGTTTTGCGCCTGCTATGTACTTTGCTTGGAATCTCTTCCCTTCTCTGTCCATTGGACTTATATTCATCTTAAATATTAATCTAATTCAGTTCTCTTCAATTCAGTCAATAGAAACAGGCAGTCTTTGATGGGCCAAATAACTTGTTAGGCACTGGGCAGCAGAGATGGATAGGATAGGAGCTTATGGTCGGGGAGAGAGACAGTCACAGATACAATTACCATACAGAGAAACAGTAATCTTAATAATTAGGATTTGTTGAGTGCCTGCTGTGTGCCAGGCACGTAGTTTCAAACTTTTATGTGTATTCACAGCGGCACACGTGCTACTTTATTCCCATCTCACCCTCGATGAGACTAGGGCATAGAGACGTTACGGAACTTGCCTGGGATCACTTAAGTAACAAGTGGTGTAGCTGGAATGTGAACTTGGGGTGTCTGGGTCTGAGGCTCTCGCTCTCAACCACTGTGGATGACTGTCTCTAAGAATGCTAATGCAGGTGAATCACCGGCCCATGGTATGGGGGAAGGAGATGAGGGCACGAGGTGGTGCTGGCTACCATCTCTCTTACTTCCTCATGAGCTTCCTGAGTTTGGGAACAAGGTCTCCTGGTCTCATTTCCCTAACACTTGGCTTCGGTGCACTTAGCACATAGTAACCCCCTTTATCCAGTATTGAACAGAAGTTCTGAGAACATCTGATGGCATGCACAGTGGTAGACAGAAAGATGAGAAAATGTGCATGGTCTTTCTCGACCACTGTTAGCTCAACCTCCTTGGAACCTCAGATTCAAGGGGACTGGTGGACATTAAAATGTGGCATGACTGGCTTCTGAAGGTAACCATGATTATGACGGACGTTCCGGCCCAGGTTCCACTGGAGAGATCAGGATCCAGTCAAGTGACACATCCTCTTCACACATCAACCGCCTTGGAAATGACACTTTGGATCTGTGGCCATGTGACTAAACACAGTAGGGACGGGCCTTTATTAGTGGATAAGCACTTTACCTGCATTCTATTAGTTAATCATCAAAGAATCCTCATGATCGGTACCAACAGCCTTTCATTATTCTCTGCTCAGTGCTTGGAGAAGTGGCGAATGTATAAGGGGTACACGTCTGGACACAATGCAACACCTTAATATGCAAGCCAGAAAGGATTTAGTTCTCAGGCGTCTAGGGGTCACCTAGGAGTTGGCTAGGTGGCTGTGTTGATCTTTGCTGGTAATTAGCTCACCATAGGCTGGTCTAGGCTGGCCTTGGCAACATGACTGGGCTCTATGTGCGTCTCATCTGTCAATAGGCTAGGCTGGGTACGGTCTTACGGTGACTATTGAGGCACACACCCACGTCAAGACTGCACTGCATCATGTTTGCTAACGTCCTATTGACCGAAGCAAATTGCATGGCTGAGCCCAGGGTCTAGGGGCAGGGTGCGAGGACTTTCCAAAATTATGTAACAAGGGCCGTGCCTATAGGAAAGGGTGAAGAATTGGGGCCATCACTGCAACTGACCACAGGACCCAATAAATGTGTGCTGTGTAAATGAGCAATGAGTGTTCAAGGCTCTGAGAAGTTATGGAAGAGCGGGAGGTCACACAGTGAGTGCTATACAGAGCTGTGGTTTAAACCCAGGCAGGATGATCTGAGTGGGTGATTTTGGAGGCTGCTCGGGGTCTCCTAGTCTATCACCTTTAGCCTCTCCCCTGGCTGTTAGCTGAAGCCTGGGGTTTCTTATCCAGGGACCAGAGGATAGTCTGTTAAGTTTAGTTTACAGATAGTCTGTAAGTTTAGTTAAGACACGTTCGTGTCCTTAACTAAAATCAGACCGTAAAAGCCTCTGTCCCTGGGAGAGAAAGCATAGCACTGCCTTCTAAGGGAACAGCAATTGGTTTCAAAGCCTCAAATGAGTCCAGCTTTTTCTTCTTACATTAAGAAAAGTTTTGAAAGACAGAAGCTACATGTGTTCATGATATAGAAGATGGCAAGAGAGAAATACACAAATAAAATGAAGATAATTGATAACCTGTAGATAACAACTAACACTTAGGTCTATTTCCCTCTAAATATTGTCATTGTTATTAGTTACAAATTTAGAAGATGGTTCTCCCCCCCCAATTTTTATTTAAATTCTAGTTAGTTAACATATAGTGTAGTAATTGTAGTAAATATAAGAGTAGAATTTAGTGACTCATCCCTTACAGAGAATCCCCAGTGTTCATCATAAGTGTCCTCCTTAGAACCTATCATCTATTTGGCCCATTGCCCACCCACCTCCATCAATCCTCAGTTCTTTCTCTCTTATTAAGAGCCTCTTGTGGTTTGCTTCCTTCTCTCTCTTTTTTTCTCCCTTTCCATATGTTCACCTGTTTTGTTTCCTAAATTCCACCTATGAGTGAAATCATACGGTATTTGTCTTTCTGTGACTGGCTTGTTTCACTTAGCATAATACTTTCTGGCCCCATCCATGCTATTGCAAATGGCAAGATATCCTTCTTTTCTGATGGCTGAGTAACATTTCATTGTGTAGATATACCACATCTTCTTTTTCCACTCATCAGTTGGTGGACATTTGGGCTCTTTCCAGAGTTTGGCTCCAGAGTTTTAGCTGCTATAAACATCGGGGTGCATGTGCCCCTTCGAATCTATAGTTTTGTAGGAAGATTTTTTTTTTTTAATTTTTAATGTTTATTTTTGAGAGTGGGAGAGAGAGAGAGACAGAGCATGAGCAGGGGAGGGGCAGAGAGAGGGAGACACAGAATCTGAAACAGGCACCGGGCCCTGAGCTGTCAGCACAGAGCCTGACATGGGGCTGGAACGCAGGATCTGCGAGATCATGCCCCGAGCCGAAGTTGGACAGTTAACCGACTGAGCCACCCAGGTGCCCCGGAAGATGTTTTTGATACAGAATTGTGGCTTAAACATATGCTAGAAACATAGCTCTCCACCATTAAAAGCCCACTGAAAATATTAATTCCAGTGGCTGCAGAATATCCTTTTGTGCAAGTAATGCTGTTAATTCATTTGACCAATTGTCAATTGAATATTCATGTTGTTTTCAACTTTTCCCTGTTGTAAATAATGTGAGGATTACTAATTTTTAAATTTATACTTCTTTTCGTTATTAAAGTGACAAGGTGCTGTACATAGAATTTTGAAAAAATAAAAAATGCCATCCAGTCAACACCATCATAACTGTTCTACATTTTCTTCTAGTCTTTTCTTTAACACATAATTTTATGCTCACCTTTTCCCGACTATAAAAATAATATAAAAGAAAGAAGAAGCAAAGAAGCAGGAACAAAAATCATCTATGAGTCCACCAGCTAGAACAATCACTATTAACTTCTTGGCCCATTTTCCCATATCATCATCATCACTAATATTAATTATTTATTATTTTACACGACTGAGATCATGCTCAACCTGTAATTCTTTTATTCTTGTTTTGCTTAATACTGTATCAGATCATTTCTCCTTGTGACTGAAAGCTTTAAAAGGTAATTTAGAAAGATTGTTGTAAATCATTAAATAGTAAGACTTAATATTTTACCGATTGCACACTAACCTTCAAATAGATTATTTCAACACCGCCATTGGGGGGATGATGTTAGCTATCATATTTTGCTGCAAGATTGCTAAAAATGGAATTAGTGGCAGTGGACTGGAAGTATAGGAACATTTTATTTTATTAAAAAATTTTTTTAATGTTTACTTATTTATTTTGCGAGAAAGAGAGAGAGAGAGCGAGCATGAGAAGGGGAGGGGCAGAAAGAGAAGGAAAGAGAGAACCCCAAGCAGGCTCTGTGCCGTCAGTGCAGAGTCCGATGTGGGGCTCGAACTCACCAACCGTGAGATCATGACCTGGGCCGAAATGAAGAGTCAGAGGCTTAAGTGACTGAGCCACCTGAGTGCCCCAGTATACGAACATCTTTTTTTTTTTTTTAAATTTTTTTTTTCAACGTTTATTTATTTTTGGGACAGAGAGAGACAGAGCATGAATGGGGGAGGGGCAGAGAGAGAGGGAGACACAGAATCGGAAACAGGCTCCAGGCTCTGAGCCATCCGCCCAGAGCCCGACGCGGGGCTCGAACTCACGGAGCGCGAGATCGTGACCTGGCTGAAGTCGGACGCTTAACCGACTGCGCCACCCAGGCGCCCCCGAACATCTTATATATGGACATGTTTCTGTTCATTGTGCATACCCAGCGTGTAGGGCACACCATACTGTGCGCTGACGTTAACTTCTCTTCTTCGCTACACATCTCCTCCTAAGCATCGATTTCCTTGAAGAAAGGGACGATCTTGTACATTTGGTGTCCCCTTACTGGTGACTGGCACAACAGTGAGCTTTGGTGTAAATGAGTAGCAAAAGCATCAACCGTGGATGGATACCGACAGCCTGGGTTTGCCTCTTGGCACATCACTTCCAGCAAGTTAACAAACCTCTCTCTCTGTTCTTCAGTTTCCTCATCTGTTAATGAGGGCCCGATACAGCACCACCCTCCTAGGGCTGTGGAGATTAAGCACCCAGCTTTTAGCGTGTTCTAAGCACTCTGTGAGTGTAAGCTTTGATCATTCTTCTGGAATTGAAGGGGTCCGTGTGTTGGTGAAAAGCACAGAATCATGCAGCCCTAAGTTTTGTGCAGTTTTCTGCCATGAGAACTTTTCCTATCCCCGCACGCCTTGCTGTCTTCACTGGTAAAATGGACCGATAATCGTACCTACCTATGGTGTGACTGGTACGTGAGGCTGAAATAAGGTGATGGAAGCTAAGTGTTCAGCATGCCACCTGGCAGCCAGGCAATGTTTAATAAATGGGAGCTATGGCAATCACCAGAGAGGGAATCCAGGCTTGCCCTGACATATTCTGCCTCCATCCTCGGTGACCGCCGGCATTAGGAGCTTGATGTGTCCTTGTAGACGTTTCTTTTACCGTCATAAATATCTGTGTGTGTGGGTATAGTCTCTGGGGCCACCGTGATCGTATTCTCCTTGTTCTCTTTTTAACCCACTGGTGGCTTGGAGGTTTTCTCTCTTTCGTTTCTGTTCTGGAAGCTGTTCCCGGGAGCAAGATGAGAGGAATTGTCTTCATAGGTACTCTTTCCTCTACATGTTGGCAACCCTGCCCTGGGCATGATGGGGAGTGTAGAGGCAGAGGGCTGTTGAAATGACCCCCAGGAGCATATAGCTCCTTCCCCATTTTGTTGTGAGGATGTATTCCACTCAAGTTTTTTTAATTTTTTTTTTATTTTTTTAATGTTTTATTTATTTTTGAGACAGAGAGAGAGACAGAGCATGAGCAGGGGAGGGGCAGAGAGAGAGGGAGACACAGAATCAGAAGCAGGCTCCAGGCTCCAGGCTCTGAGCCATTAGCCCAGAGCCCGACGCGGGGCTCGAACTCACGGACCGCGAGATCGTGACCTGGCTGAAGTCGGACGCTTAACCGACTGAGCCACCCAGGCGCCCCTCCACTCAAGTTTTCTAAATGTGAGGTAATGCAAGTAGCAAGGGCTTTGTGGGATATCAGTATGGTAATTGTCCCAATCCCAGGGATTTGAGAGCTCTCTGAAACACTTGAGAAAATCTTCTGTATTGTTAGCCATTTTATGTTCCATGCTATGCTGTTCTTTTCATAATTGCATTCTTAAAATACGTGCTTGATGAATAATCAGCCCCATCTCCTACTTTCAATTATATTTACTGTATAGCCTTTCCCAAGGGAACTATTAAAAACACACACTCATTAGCTCCATTAAGTGTTTTCACAAAAGAAAATGGATATCTCTCTTCCCTGAGATTTTTTTTTTTTTTTAACTTAGGGACAAGAGTCCTACCAAAAGAGTGGCAGAGGCGATGACAGAGTTTGCCAAACAATCTCACGGTGATAACAGTTCCCCCCTTTTAATTAGTTTTCTCCTTAAACAGAGATGGACTTTGCAGAGTGTGAACTGAAATTTTTAAACGTGTTACCGCTGAAGGGTTCATTGCTCCCTTTCAAATGCATCATCCTGGGATCTTTCTGCAGGACAGTTTATAGCTTTAATGATTAGTTATTTTTTTCTTTAACAAGAGCCTTAGACTGCTAACTTGTAAAGGGGTCCTCGTTTATTGCTGTGGTCGTCAGCTCTGTCTTTCCCATCAGAAGCTCCTGGGGGCATTTCAAAGATGCCAGAGCCAACAGTCCCCGCTCAGACCAATTAAATCAGTATCTCTGGGCATCGAGCCTAGGCATCTGTATAGTTTAAAACTCCCCTGGTGACTTTAGTTTGCAGCGGGGATCGAAAACCACTGATGGAGTGAGAAAGCCCTCATTTTACAGATGAGGGGACAGAAGCTCGGATGGGTTTAGCCGATTGCCTCGTGTCCCTCTGAGACAAGGACCTGGTATGTGCCAAACATATCCCCGGTGCCCTGCATGCAGGGTGCCATCCTAGGGCTTCAAAGACATTTTCTTGTTCAGCCCTTACAATGACCCCATGATTTTTTTTTGAAGATTTTATTTTTAAGTAATCTCTCTGTCCAACGTGGAGTTCGAACTCATGAACCCCCTTCCCCCACCGCCGAGATCAAGAGCTGCATTGCTGCACCGACTGAGCCAGCCAGGTGCCCTGCTGATGATTTTTTAAACGCCATATTATAGCAAAGGAACCAAAGCTCATAAATGCTGAGTAGCTGTACCAAGTTTATATTGTCGGAAGCTTGGACACACATCTGTTTCCTGATGCACACAGTAACACATTGATTTCTCTTTAAGCCTGTGTATGTTGTCCCTGGAAGTTTTAAAAATTATTTTTAGGGGCGCCTGGGTGGCGCAGTCGGTTAAGCGTCCGACTTCAGCCAGGTCACGGTCTCGCGGTCCGTGAGTTCGAGCCCCGCGTCGCGCTCTGGGCCGATGGCTCAGAGCCTGGAGCCTGTTTCCGATTCTGTGTCTCCCTCTCTCTCTGCCCCTCGCCCGTTCATGCTCTGTCTCTCTCTGTCCCAAAAATAAATAAACGTTGAAAAAAAAATTAAAAAAAATTATTTTCATATATTATCATTATTGTTATTATTAGTCAATGGGACTTCTTTCTAACCCAATTCACAGAGAGGCATCTCGGGCTTTCAGGCTGAGGGTGTAGCTACTGACCATCAATGGCCAGAACCTCTCAGAGTGCCTGTTTCCAGCAGGTGTTTGATAGGTTTGGTCAGTACACAAATAAGCGCAGGTGACGTTTGCCAGGATTGTTGGTTTTAATTTTTTTTTAATGTTTATTTTTGAGAGAGAGAGACAGAAAGAGAGAGAGAGGGAGAGTGGCGGCGGGGGGCTGGGGGGGAGAGACAGAGAGAGAGGGAGACACAGAATCTGAAGCAGACTCCAGGCTCTGAGCTGTCAGCACAGACCCCAACAGGGGGCTAGAACCCACAAACCGCCAGATTATGACCTGAGCTGAAGTCAGACGCTTAACCTACTGAGCCACCCAGGTGCCCCAGGACTATTGGTTTTAAATAAAAGAGATCCTAGATCCAATTGCTTAAATGGCTTACATCATTTCTAAGTGTAAGTATCCTGAGTCTAGATGCTCAAATCCTACAGCAAAGTGTCTCATTTATCCCCAGGTTTTTTTTTGTTTTTCCTGCCTGTCCACTGTGGCCTTGTGACCCATGTTTGTGGGCTCTGATTGGCTTGGTTAGAGTCATGTGTCTGCTCGGAACCAATCACTGTGTGGAAAGGACTTCGGTGGTCTCACGGGCCGAGTTTGGATTCCAGGGACAAATAGTAATAATAATAATAATAATAATAATAATAATAATAATAATAAATAAATAAATAAGTAAATACAACAGCTCTTGAGGCAGCTGTGTATCAAGAAGGGCCCAGAGAGTTGTAAGCTCTCCTCTTCTCCCAATGCACCTGCCCAAGGCTTTGGAAATCCATCTCCCCAGGGGCCCCCAGAGGGACTTACCCAGTCCTGGAATGCTCTCTGTCACAATCTATAAGCCAGTCCCCCTGTCCTTTCAGAGCCAAGACAGAGATAAGGAGCCACAGGGAAACCATTTTCTGATGGGCTTTCAAACATTCCAAGAATAAAGTTTACTTACGGTGTGCATGCGTGTGTGTGTGTGTGTGTGTGCGTGCACGCACGTGTGTGTATGTGTGTGAAAAGCACATCCTTGAGCTGAGCGTCAGAACCCCCTGGGGTTCCTCTGAGAAGAAGCAAAGGATTCTGAGGACTGTGTGTGTCTTACAAGTCAAGCAAAGAAATTCTACTGACCTGGGCCTGAAGCCACAGCCCAATCTGTCAGATGAGCGGAGTGGGACCAGTTTTGCTGAGGCTAGTCATGTCTTCTGAGGCTTTCCAAACTCTTGGAATGGAAAGAATACAGCCTGTGTGTGTGTGTGTGTGTGTGTGTGTGTGTGTGTGTGTGTGTGTGTGTGT
>NW_024412453.1:12775209-12782260 GCF_014898765.1 Herpailurus yagouaroundi
TGTGTGTGTGTGTGTGTGTGTGTGTGTGTGTGTGTGTGTGTGTGTGTTTGTAGGTTCCCACGTCTCCATAAAACCAGAATTGCTTAAGGCCCCATGAAGTCAGTATAAATCAGTGAATCATGTCCATCTCCCACATGATCTATTGTGGATATTGCTCATTCATATGGATCTTAAAAAGTGTGTGCACAACAGGGAGGAAGAGACAGGGAGACAGAGACATCGAGACAGAGAGAGAGGCACTGGGGCTCACTTCTGTGGACCCAGTAGGAACTTAGATGTGCCCAGTGACACAATTACTCGGAATGTTTCAATGAGAACAGCAACGCCATCGTTTAGCAGCTGCTGGGAGTGGTTTTTTTTAAATTAATTTTTAAATGTTTATTTATTTTTGAGAGAGACAGCGTGAGCAGGGGAGGGGCAGAGAGAGAGGTGGGAGACACAGAATCTGAAGCAGGCTCGATGCTCTGAGCTGCCAGCACAGACCCCAATGTGGGGCTCAAACTCACTAACTGTGAGATCATGACCTGAGCCGAAGTTGGACGCTCAACCGAGTGGGTCACCCAGGTACCCCTGGGAGTGTTTTTACGAGGCAGTGTTTTGAGACAGATGAGCAGTGTGGAGACTGTTGTTCGGAGTGGAAGCACCCGAAGGCTGGGCCCTCTTGATGCTGGCTGGAGGTGGAAGGGGCCCTGGCTCCCGAATCAGACCATGGTGATGGGAAGCACGTGGGTGAGAAAAAGGCATTGAGGATACTTTGCCATTGGGTATGGAATGTTCCACAAAGTAAGAAGAGTAAAGGGGAAGACATTCAGCGAATCAGAAGACCAGGCATGTAAAAATGCTGATGGGGTGCGTGAGATTTATGTACCAAAATGTTCGGCATGGTTACCACTAATGGCATGAAACATGGAAACAACTCCATTATTTCTCAATTATATAACAATAGAGGATTGGATCAAGTATGATTCATTCACTTGTATGCTGTTATGGAGCCATCACGAATGGTGTTCTGTGAAGAATTGGCAATAGAATGGGGAAATAGTCTTGATCCATGAAAAAGGATTGGGGGTCCACAACGGAACATCATCCTGGTTCCATTTTACGGTCCCACTGTTTTCTTCTTTCTCAAGCACTTAATACAAACATATTTTGTTTTTGTGCCTATGAAGTCAATATAGCTACATCATGGAAAATTTGGAAAGCAAAGACAAGCATTGAAAAATTCCATTACCTGGCAATAATTGCTGCCAATGTTTTGGTGCATTTCCTTTCAGGTTTGGTTTTTCTCCTTGCATGTGTTATCCTGGACTGCTCAAGTCTTCGGAATTTTTGGAAGCACTCTGGCCTCTGCAGTTACCGTAGCTTGAGTCTCTCTCAATCTGTGGGTGATCCAGTGGGTTTAGTGAATTCACTGTATTTTCCTCACCCTGTCTCCTGAGATCTATCACCCCAAGTAGAGCCCACTGACCCCTTTCCATGTATTTTCTCACAGAGGCTGTAGCATGAAAAAGGTCTGGGGAAAACTGGGGTAAATGACAGAAAATGTTAAACATCTCTCTTCTTGGAGTTCATTGACTCTTCCCCACCACTGCGAATTTCTCCCTGTCAGACTCTCTGGTAAGTTCTAGCACCCCCCTCCAACCCAACGACCATCTTGACCCTTGATCAACTCACATTCAATTAAATATAATGTTCTTATATTAAGTGAGTTGATTTTCTCTGTTTCATCCCATCTGGATGTATATAAAGAGCCTTGAATTTCAAAATAAAAAATTACTGTCCAATTATTTTCCCACAGTGAAGAGAAACTATTCCCCTGACATATTTTCTTCTGTTCTCCAGCACAATGACATTTTACTTTTTGAAATTTCATATGTGTATATATACATGCCCAAACACAACATGTATACACATATAGATGTACACACATATCTAGAAAGCACACACACATATAAGATATATACATAAAGAATATATATAGTGTGTGTGTGCATCTAAGAGTTTTAATGGCAAAGTGCTGTATATATTATTAAAAAATGTTTTAATGTTTATTTTATTCTTGATAGAGATAGACACAGAGCACAAGTAGGGGAAGGGCAAAGAGAGAGGGAGACACGGAATGTGAAGCAGGCTCCAAGCTCTGAGCTGTCAGCACAGAGCCCCACGTGGAGCCCGAATTCACAAACTGCGAGATCATGACCTGAGCCGAAGTCAGACACTCAACCAACTGAACTACCCAGGCACCCCTGCATATATTATTTTATAACTAATTTTCCCCACCATCCTTTTATGTACCGCTAAGAAAGAAGAAGAAATTTGCCAGAAAATTTTTGACATGCCATTGATTATAAGACATATCCTGACTTCAGCGTGGCCACGATATGAAAACATAGTTATCTTAGAATAAATGAAACAGGGTGTGTACCAATCAGCCGTTGCCACAGTCAAAGTGCATAAAAATTGCCCAAGACTCAACTCAGTAGCATAGGAAATAAGGGATTGTTTATTGTGCATACATTTGCAGATTTGCTTGGGGGCGGGGTGGGGGGAGTCTGCTCCATGGGTGCCATTTTGGGGCCCAGGCTGAAGGGTTAATTCTCTCCACGGTATCTCATTCCCTTGGCGGATCACTGGTGGATAAGGGTAGAGGGCAGGCCGACAGAGAAGGCAGATTTTTCGCCTCTGTTTGTATTATGTATTGCTCACATCCCTTTAGCCAAAGCAAGTTACATGGCCAATTTCAAAGTCAGGATGTGTGTGTGGGGATATGTATTCCACCCATCACGTCAAGGAAGTATATATATAATACGCTACTGGGAGTGAAACCTTGAGACCAATAATTCAATCAATAGGGTATTTCAAAATCATTATATCTTGTATTTTATGCCTTTTTGTGGCCTAGCTCATAATTTTTGGAACAAAATAGATCATAATATACGTAAAGTACAAGGGGGAAAAAAACACCACCAAAATGTTAACCATCATTTCCGAGATTGGATGAAAGCTTTTTTTTTATTTTCTTTTTTGTCCCTTTGATTTCTCTAAGTTTTCAACGATGAGTAGATGTCACTTTTTGTAACAGACAATAAACCTACACCTGCATCATTCATGATTTCCTGTAAGAAGTCCATGGAGGAAAGTAGTTTGGGAGACAAACGAATGGTTATTTGGGAGGAAATGCAGAGGAAGGGATTGGCCGTTGGGGAGGGTACACGGTTATGCTTGCTTCCCAGTGTTAGAGAGATTAAGCGCATGAGGCAGATGATTAAGGGAAGGCGTTCTGATCCTGGGAACCACGACAGCAGTGTGTTTATCGGGATGGGTGGGCCGGTTTGGAACGGGATCAGCGGAGCCAGGTCCACACATTCAAGACGAACACCCAAAGCTCTGAACAAGTGTGCCAGGAAGATGTTCTCTGTCCCGAGCCTCGGAGCACTGAGCCCGGACGCCGGCCATCCTCCTTACTCCGGTGGGAATTCGTCAGGAGACGGAGGTGACGCTGAACTTGGGGGTGGAGCAGGGTCGGGAAGAGGAAGCCAAGCGGGACCTGACCTCTAGCTGCTAACACGCAGAGTGCAGTCCAGCACCCGAGCTCACAACAGTGGCGCACACATGTACTCATGCGTCAGAATGGCCTGGAGAGCGCGTGAAAACACAGAGGGCCGGGCCCTGCCTGCAGAAAGTTGGATATCCTGGGTCTGGGATGGGACCTGGGAATGTGTCGTTTGGATAAGCACCCTGGTAGACAGTGCTGCTGGTCCGGGGACCACCTCACTAAGGCTTACGCTACCTGGAGAGCTTTTAAACAAATCCGGGGCCTCGGCTGCGTCCCAGGCCAATTAAACCAGAATCTAGGGGTGGGACTCAGTCATCAGTACTTTTTTTTTTTTTTTTTAAGAGCTCCCAAGGTGAAGACAATGTGCAGCCAAGTTTGAAAACTGCTGTTCTGAGGAGAATTAATTTAATCTGTTTAACTACTGAGTACATTGGCAGCAGGTACTAAATTAACTCATCACCAGCCACCACCCCTTTCTCTGTGGACCCGGAGTTAAAAATTGTGCCAGTGGAAATCTCCGGGAAGAGCGGAGCTTAAATCTCGGAACTCGACCGCCTTCCCGGATCCCAAGGAAATGAGGCAGAGCTCTTGGCGCGTGCTTGAGGAGAGAATGAGTAGAAACATGCAGGTCTTAACCTGCATGTGTCCTCACTGGCGAGGGGCAAAGGTCATGGTCAGACGCAGGCTGCTCTCGTTGAAGTAAGAGCCGTGAATGATGTTGAGGTCTTACACAACACGGTGTGGCAGGTGCTCAGCAGGCAAAAGGACTATGTCATCCAAAGACTTCGGAGTCATCTCCGTACGTCTTTGAAGTCGCCATGGAAGGATCAAAGTGATGTCATAGCCGACACTTCTGTAGCTACAGCTTGAAGGAGGTGGAATTGGCCCCAGGCCTTGTCTCCTTTCTGTCTCTCTCCTCTTTCCACGGGACTTTCTTCCTTCCAACCCTGGTGTCTACCAAGTCCTGTTCTCTAGAGTGCTTTTTTAAAAAAAATTTTTTGTAAGTTTATTTATTTTGAGAGAGAGAGAGAGAGAGCGAGCACATGAGCAGGAGAGGAGCAGAGAGAGAAGGAAGAGAGAGAATCCCAAGCAGGCTCTGCACTCAGTGCAGACCCCAGTGCAGGACTCAATCCTATGAACTGTGAGATCATGACCTGAGCCAAAACCAAGAGTTGGAAGCTTAACGTACTGAGCCACCCAGGCACCCCTAGAGTGCCTTTTTTTTTTTTTTTAAATCTGAGGTGGCAGCTAGCTCTTTTCTAATGAGACGTTTGCTTAAAGCATGCCTCCTCCCATGGGAGAAATCTCACACACTTACGTTCTACCCCTCGATAGAGTGCACCCTGGAAATCAAAGATCCTTTGTTGGTGTGAGGAATGGGTCCCCAATGGTGAGATTACACGCTTGGGGGCAGAAAGGGAACTGTCTTCAAAGACGTTGTTAGGGGACTGAGTCTTGTCACCCAGAACTCATATGTTGAAGTCCCAACCCTCCAGATACCTCAGGATGTGATTGTGTTTGGAAATGGGGTCTTTAAAGGGGTAATTAAGGTAACATGAGGCCATCTGGATGAGCTCTGATCCAGTATGGCCGGTATCCTCAAAAGAAGGGAAAATTAGGACACAGATGCGTATGGAGGGAACATCATGTGGAGTCATAGGGAGAAGATGGCAGTCTACAAGCCAAGGGGGGAGACGCCTCAGAAGAAACCAAGCTTGATCTCAGACTCCTATCCTTTAGAAGTGTCAGAAAACAAATGTCTGTTGTTTAAGCCACCCAGCCTGTGGTGCTTTGTTATGGCGGCCCGAGGAAATGAGCAGTGATGTGAATGGATGAGTTTTGAGGAGAGATTCAACTTATTTTCAGTAGGACTGAACCAAATGAGTGGAAATTAGGGTAGGTGGATTGGGCTCAAAACTGAACATTCTTGACTGGCTATTGCTAAAATAAATTTTAATTCCTGCTATTCCTCAACTTTAATTCATCCCGGTGGCCAATTAGCAATCTCCTTGCAGAAACACTTTTTGGGTGGCTGATTTACACATGGCTTACAAAGATTAATTGGGTTGACTCTGGTTCTGTTCTCTAATCTCTCAAATAAGGCTCTGACGTGGGAAGGGAATGAGATTATACAGATACAGATTGTAGCATGGTGTCCAACGAACAGAAGGAGCTCAGTATATGTTATGAGCTGTTAATATTATCATACTGACGTGGATAAGACCACAAAGAGGATACACGTCGGGTTAGCCACCACCAGGATGAAGCATGTAGGACTGCGGGATGGGCGGCACTGGGACATTTCTTTCTGTCTCTCTTCCAGAGCCGAGGGTTAATGGGACCCACAGGTTGAAACCTGTCTTGAGGCTTTCTTTCTCCTTGCCTGGGGTGGTAATCATATAGTGAAGCCTTCTGGCCAAGGCGTCTTTCAAGGTGAATTATTCAGCTGTTCCCCGTTTCACTGAATCAGCTGTTATTTCCCACGAAGTGCAGACTGGCCAGGTTGGTGGGTTTGTAAGAAAAGGGTGCTTGTGTCTGTGTGCGTCTTTCTCGATTTGTTTATCTCTGTGTCTTTCCTCTTGCCTGTTGTGTGTCCGTTTTCTTCTTTCTCATGGCCTCTCTTGTTTCCACTTGATGGGCTCATGAATATTATTTGGGTGTGGCCATGTACACGTCTTTGTGTGAGGTTCTTTGTCTGCCTGTGGTGATCACATCAAACTTGGGAAAATAAAGCCTAGATCCAGATTGGAAAAATACTCCTACTCCGTTTTTAAGCAGCTCATTTGTTTTGAAACCTTCTTCTTCTCCCCCTCCTCCTCCTCTTCTTCCTCTTCCTCCTCCTCCTTCTCCTCCTCTTTCTTCTTTTTATTAAATAGTTACTTCTTTGCTGGTGTAGAGATTTTTTTGATAATGATTTTTGATAATCACTTTCCTGAAAGTTCTTTCAGAAGAATACTTTGAATCAGCCCATTCTAGGGTTTCCTTATAGCCAGAGATAAAACACCTTGATCGAGCTTCCATAAAAACACACATCACATCAATTAACAGATATCGCCAGGGGCAGGCTTCTTGTTCAACATCTGCTACTTTATTACTAACAGCACCAGCAGAATATATTACGGGCAGCATGGCCGTGGATTTCCACTGGCCTCCACGAATGCAGAGATTTTCGCTAGGCCTGCTCCCCTTTCTAATGAGCCACATTAACACTCCCTGTTGGACCTGTGGGGTGCCACATTTATCTCCCCCGTTTGGCACAACCACAAAGTCTGTTACGTGGTGGAGGCCTTGAACTCTACCCCTAAGGAGACTGTTTTCATAAAAGGCATCGGGAACCAGAAGTAATGATAATGAGTGATAAAGGCTATATTTCTTGATCATTTACTGCATGTCAGTTTCTGTGTTAGGCATTTCTCATGCATCATCTTATTTAAAAATTTTTTTTTCAACGTTTATTTATTTTTTTGGGACAGAGAGAGACAGAGCATGAACGGG
>NW_024412453.1:12782660-12808829 GCF_014898765.1 Herpailurus yagouaroundi
CAGGCGCCCCGACATCATCTTATTTAATAGGAAGCCAATCCTGTGCAGAGGCATTATTATTCCCATTTTGAAGGTGAGGATGCTGGGGCATAGAGAGGTCAAGTCTGTTGCTCAGGGTCACATAGGTAGTGAGAAGGCCATAGGGAACAGTGACAGTTTTTTGTTCCTGTGGCCCCTTATTTTGGCAACGACCCTGACTTTCTGACTTGGGGATTGGGAATGCGTTGTAGGCCAAACTAATCACGTTACTCATCTTCTGGGAAATCACGGTTGATCCGGGGTTGACACTGACTCAGCACGTGCAGTGAGAATCCACCTCTAGAATTCAGCCTTTTCAGAGGCTGAGAGGAAGAGGGAGTCTCGCCCCCGTGGGATTGCTGAGCCAGGGCGTCAGTCGCTGCTTTGCCCACCACGTGCAGATGTTTTGCTTTCTGTCTTAGGGAAAACAATGAAGCCCACAGGCCCAGAGGACCAGAATAAGCAAAGACGAGGAACAGGAAGAGGGAGAAGCAGAAGAGGGTAGTGTTCAGTCCCTGGTTCCAGCTCCCAAGGATTGGATTTAGGCAGCTCCTGGCTTCACCCTGGGAGTCACCACGTTATTTGCCCCCACTCTGAAGCCCAGGAATCCCTCTGTGGTTTGAGCACGTTCGAGGTGGGTCTGGTGGTTGAAAAATATCCCCCAACGGGTACGTCTGCATTTGAGATGTGGAGTCTCTTTCTCCTCCCCTTGCGTATGGACTGGACTCAGTGAGTCACTTCTAACAAAGGGAATGACGTGGAGGCAATTTCAGCGTGTGTCTTTGGTGCCTGGGTCCCGGAGGCTCCGCAGCTTTCTCCTTGCTCTTCCTCTCACGTGGAATACTCACTGCGGGGGGATGCCAGTGGCCATGTTGTAGGGACACTCACACAGCTCTGTGGAGAGGGCCACCCGCCACAGCCATGGGAGTGACCCACGTTGGACATGGATCCTCCAGCCTTGAGAGGAAAGCTGTCCCCTGCTGGCACTGTTACTGCAACCTCGTGACAGACCCTGACTCCCGACCCATGGAAGCTGGGAAATAATGCATACGTGTTCTAAGCTGCTAAATGTCAGGATAATTTGTTGCACAGCAATAGACAGGTAGCGCAGTGGACTTTTGTCACTTGGAATCGACAGAATCCAGACACATTGAGAGGTGGACATACGTTAAGCAGATGCGTATTGTTTGTGTCATCCATACCCACGTCCCCTTATTTTGCCCGCCGAGCCATGACCTCCCTTTGGGTAACCAAACGTCTTGCCTGATTTCAGTTGTACACTTTAGGTAGGACCGACTTCCATTGTCATGGGTTGGCTGTGATTGGTTCAAAGCCAGTGCATTCCCTTTCTTGGTTATAGTGATTGGTTTTGGAATGGGCACCCCATCCCAAAGAGCCACTGAGACACAAGGAGATAATTTGTGAACCTTCTCGGGAAAAATGATCCTCTCTTCTGAAGAAGACTTGAGAAATTTCTTGCTTTCTTTTCCTGGGGGTCGTGGTAATTAAGATGTGAGAGTAGGTGCTCCTACAGCCATTTTGTTGCCATGAGGCAGTGTTGAGAATAGGGTACTACTGTGTTTGGGAGAGCAGAGAGATTGGCAGGTACCAGGTCTTTGATGATATTGTTAACTCATTAGCAGAAGCCTTACGTGAGGCCCTCCTATAGCTGTTTGAGTCCTGTTGATCTATGAATTCTACTTATTGCTTAAACCACTTTAATTTGGCTTTTCTGTTCTGTAAAACAAAGAGGTAGTTAACTGATACACAAACCAAGTCTGTCTGAATAGAATGTTACTACTGTTTTAAACCATCTAAACTGTCAAAAATTATATCATACTATATTGAACATGATCAACGGACTTCTGTTTAGAACTTGGATCAAACACAAACTTTTCCAACTTCATACTGAAAAAAAAAAACCCAAGAAGACATAGAAAAATGGAAACTCATACAACCCTGAAAATCCAGACTGATAATGAAAGTGTTGTCAGAATCTGCTAGAACATTATACTAATCACAAGACTGTTGGTGCTGAATGGAGAAGTACAATATGATGGTCAGCACATATTTTGATGTCTAGAACAGGGCAAGCCTAGTAACTCTCAATAGCTATGGAGAAATGTTCTCTCAGTTGAAAGTTTAACGTTTAAAGACTACTTGCCAATGGCTGGTCTCTGCTTTGTGTGTGCTCATGTTTGTCATGAAAAAGCCTTGCTGAAAAAGTTCAAGGAAAAGTCTTTTTTATATTTTATGCTCAAATAATTGGTTAATGTAGGTGATGCAATGGCTTAGAAAAAAAAATCCATTCCTTTTTAAAGAATACTCTGAGATACATTCCAGCCAGTTGGGAGAGTAATTAAAACAGAAAATTCAAGAATGAGACTATTTTGTAGAAATACCCTATGATCCAGTAATTTCACTATTGGGTATTTACCGAAAGGAAATGAAAACACTCATTTAGAAAGATGTAGGTACCCTTATGCTTATTGAAGCATTATTTACAACAGCCAAGGTATGCAAGCAAGTTGGGTGTCTCGTGGTAGATGAATGGATAAGGAACATGTGGTACACACACACACACACACACACACACACACACACACACACACAGGAATATTATGCAGCCATAAAAAAGAATGCGATTGTGCCATTTGAAGCAACATGGATGGACCTCAAAGGTATTAATGTAAGTGAAATAAGTCATAACGAGAAGCACAAACACGATATGACTTTACTCATAAGTGTTAGGAACAACCCCTTCCCCCACCCCCACAAAACCCCAGATGAATAAGAAAACAAAAAACAGAATCAGATCTATAAATACAAAGGAAAAACCGATGGTTGCCTGAAGGGGGGGGGGGTGGGAGAAAAGGGCGAAACAGGTGAAGGGAAGCAGGAGGTACAGGTCTCCAGTTAGGGAACAAATACATCATGGGAATAAGAGGCACAGCACAAGGAACATAGTCAAGGACGGTGTAACCGTGTTGTACGGTGACAGAAGGTAGCTCCACTTGTGGCGAGCACAGCGTGGCCTACGTATTGTCCCATCACCGTGTGGCACACCAGAAACTAATGTCCCCTTGCGTGTCAACTATGCTCAAAACCAAACCAAAACAAAAAAAACTACAAACAAGCAAAAAAGAATGAGGATATTTTGGCGTAAAAGAACTGGCAATAGAACTGATAATGAATGTTAACATATGTTTTTTTTTTTTAAATTTTTTTTCAACGTTTTTTATTTATTTTTGGGACAGAGAGAGACAGAGCATGAACGGGGGAGGGGCAGAGAGAGAGGGAGACACAGAATCGGAAACAGGCTCCAGGCTCCGAGCCATCAGCCCAGAGCCCGACGCGGGGCTCGAACTCACGGACCGCGAGATCGTGACCTGGCTGAAGTCGGACGCTTAACCGACTGCACCACCCAGGCGCCCCTACATATGTTTTGAAAGACAACGTAGGTGTTGGGGAAGAGAAAAGGAGGCATTGAGGGAAAAGAGCATGCTAAGTTTTTCTCTTACATAGAGGGGGGTCCCGCAGGTACTGTTTCATTCTAGTCTTTGATAAATAATATTAATGACATTAAATAATCATAATGACAGTGCATAATACTAATATATAATAATTGTAATATATAATAATTATATATAAATACATAATAATAATAACAGTGACATTAAAAAATAATAGTAGTGATAACACCCATAATAATTATAGCCATGTAAAACAAAAGAAAGTAAATAAATAAAGTAAAATAATAATAGTGATTTGTAAATAAAATTTATTAAATCTTTATAATGTTCTAGGCACTATGCTAAATGTTTCACAAGAAAAATCTTACTTAAGGAATATATGTTTAAAACATTTTCTTTAATGTTTATTCATTTTTTGAGAGACAGAGAGAGAGAGAGAGAGAGACAGAGCACAAGTGGGGGAAGAGTAGACAGAGAAGGAGACACAGAATCCAAAGCAGGCTCCAGGCTCTAAGCTGAGGGCCCAGAACCGGATGCGGGGCTCAAACTCACAAACCGTGAGATCATGACCTCAGCCAAAGTTGGGCGCTTAACCAACAGAGCCAACCAGGGGCCCCCAAGAAATACATGTTAAAGTGTGTTTTTAACTAACTTAAGTGTGATGCATCACATCATTAAATCCCCAAAATCTGATGATAGGTCCAACTTGAGTGGGGGACGTACTTGAAAGAACATATCCCTTTTTTACAGGAGACGGTTAAGTCTTACCAAGGTGTCAGCTATTAAAAAAATTATATATATGTCCACAATATACCAGTCAAAATCTGACTGGGACTTTCAGGGATCTTGCAAAAATCATTCTAAGTTTTGTCTGGAAGAATTAATGGGTGAGAAATTATTTAAGGACATTTTGAAAATAGAAAAAAAAAAAAAAGGCCCAATGGCATTTTGAAAACAAAGGTATTTGCTTGACCAAATCACAAAATATTTTCTAAGGCTGTGGTAACTGAAACCGTGGAATATGGGTACAAGAAGTGATGGGATAAAGGAAATACTACTGAGCATATATGTCATATAAGGTCACAACAAAGAAAGCATTATAGGCCAAAGGGAAGGAACTGAGTTCAAGGAGTCGTGTTAGAAAAATTGGTTGTTTGCGGAAAGGAAACAAGTTAGGCCTTCACAATTATATTATGCTCCCAAATGCGTTTCAGATGAATTAAAGAGAAAAATGTGGGGGGGGGGGGGAAACTAAAAAAAAAAAAAAGAGAATAAAATGCAGATAAATATCTTTCTCAGTTTGAGATAGGTTTTTTTCCAAGCATAGGACTCATGGAAGAAATCACAAGAAAAATGCTCATAGGTTCAGTTTGGAAGATTGAGAACTTTGAATAAGTTCTGGGAATCTAATGTGCAGCATGATGGAATGGAAAATCACAATGAGCAAAATTAAGGGGCACGTGGCACTTGGTGGGGCGGGGTTTTGCAAGAGACATGGTAAAGTGGAATAGTGTTACGATGCCTAACCTTTAAAAATCCAAAAGAAAAACTTGCACGGGGCGTGAAAAGTTTGTTTCCAAAGTGAGACATACAAATGGTATATAGGCATATAAGGAAAATATTAATCTTCAATAGACATCAAAGAAGACATCAAATAAACGGAAACTGGGAAGACAGTGTGACATAATTTTACCTATCCAGTTGGCCAATTAAAACATTGTAAGATGTAGTGCCATTGGGGTGTGATGAGCAAACTTTACTCTTATGTGCTGCTGGTCGTTATATAAATCGGTGCAAATTGCCTTTAGGGTCTCCTGTTATTCCTGTAAAATTGGGATGACTGTACTTCTCCATTACAGCAAGGGTCAGATGAGATAATCCTTGTAAAATCCCTCCAACAGGGTAAATGTTAGTTGTCGACCCTGGAGATGAAGGCTGTGCAGTGGTGGAGAAGGGTTTCAGAGGACTGAGGAGGAAGGTAGTGGTGTGTGAACTGGTCCACCAATTAGCGTGGGGCCAAAAGGAGCTGTGTGTGGAGGAGAACTGGGGAATGCCATTCCTGTTTGCCTCCTGGATTTATGGATTTGGAAACAAAAGCTGTGTTGCAGATGCTCAAAGAGAAGGGACTTACTGGGCTTTGCTCATCATGGATGGATGGATGGCTCATTCAGGCTGAACCCAGGGCAGCCATCACAAATCAGGATGCTGTTTGACAGCTGACCTCTCACAGCCTCCCCTGCTCCAAACCAAGAGACCTGTGCCTCCTTAACTCCTCTTCTAATCCTTCCCTTCCTCACTAACTTGGTTTATCCAGAAACCATCCCAGAAACGTGGTGAAGGGCGACATCATTTGCAAATCATACCCGATTCCAAAGATCTGAGTTGAACCCACTGGCTTAGGACTTTGCTGACTCCGGATAAAAATGTCTGGGCTCTCTTTCCTTCTACCATTAGTGTTGGATTCCATACAGCAGTGACTGCTGCTTTGAATGGAAACATACAAAATATACCTTAACCAGCTGTGGCTGCTGGTATCTTGTCAAGAGAAGGAAGACATTAAACATCGTCTAATACTGCGCATTGGTCTTCGAAAGAAAGTGGCATTCAATACCCAGTTGAAGTGAATGTTAGTGAAGTGAAACGATTTCTGATCTCTGAAGTGGTCACTGCAGTCCAGCTGCATTTGTACATCCAGAAACTAGAAATCCCACACCCTCCACATGCAGACACACTGATGATGTTTTCCAGACGTGGTGGGAACCAGCCATGTACAAAGATGCTCCGGAGAACAACTGAGCTCGCTTCGCGTTCTCGTTAGCGTGTTGTCAGGTGAATTCTGGAGCTTAATTTTGAAACTCTGAAGGAAGTGCCAATTTGGGGGTGATGATCAGTTTTTGTTTTTTGGGAGGAGTTTAAAATTTGCTTTATGGACAGTCCTTATGCTTCTTTCGGAAGGACCATTTTGGAGGACCGTCCCCATGAGTGGTGCAGGTGCTGGGCTAATACTCCACAAGCGTTTGGGAGAATCCCTAGGTACAGCTAAGTTACCATAATACACAAGCTGCAGTCTGAGATGTTGAGTTTGCTTTGAGCAATGTAAAATGCCCGTAGTGGCAGAACAGACCCATTTTCAAGTTCAACTTTTTTTTTTTTTTTTCCGCCTAAATCTGAATATAGACTCTCGTATGCCTGGAAATTGTCCTTGGGCCTTGGGCAGTGTGTGGATGTGTGTGATCTTGTTGGGCCCCTTGTTGATGGCCCAGGGTGGGTAAAGAATGGCAGGGAAGACCAGCCTGACACATTACACTAGAGGGAGGAAGGATGGAGTTTGACCCAGCACACCCATGGACGTTGCCTAAGTAGAATTTGGCTTGTATATGTTTTAACAGTTAACCAGTTAGCTACTTCAGTAACCTTCTTACTGGTCCTCTGCCTCTGTTCTTATAGCTCTGTCTCCGAGTCTGTTCTCTGTAGCAGCTCAAGCTATCTTTAAAAATGTTCTGGAGATCCATTATGTATTTTTGCTTTTGTTTCTCTTGCCTCAGGAGACATATCTAGAAAGATGTTGCTACGGCCACTGTCAGAGAAATTACCACCTGTGCTCTCTTCTAGGATTTTTATGGTTTCAGGTCTCACATTTAGGTCTTTAATCCATTTTGAGTTTATTTTTGTGTCTGGTGTAAGGAAGTGGTCCCATTTCATTCTTTTGTATGTGGCCGTCCAGTTTTCCCAGTGCCATTTGTTGAAGAGACTATCTTTTCCCCATTGTATATTCTTGCCTCTTTTGTCAAAGATTAATTGACTGTATAATTGTGGGTTGATTTATGGGTTCTATACAATGGAATATTACTCAGCCATAAAAAAGAATGAAATCTTGCCATTTGCAACAACACGGGTGGACCCAGAGGGTATAATGCTAAGTGAAATAAGTTAGAGGAAGACAAATGATGTCTTATTTTACTCCTACATGGAATTTAAGAAACAAAAAAAAAGAAATTAAAAAAAAGGAGACAGAACCCCTCCCCCCGTCCCCCCTTCCCCACCTCAGACTCTTAACTATAGACCCTTAACTACAGAGGACAAATTGATGGTGACCAGAGGGGAGGTGGATGGGGGTTGGGTGGAATAGGGGGTTGGGGTTAAGGAGTGCGCTGGTCATGATGTGCACTGGTCAGTGAGCACTGGGTGATGTACGGAAGTGGTGAATCACTGTATTGTACACCTGAAACACTGTGTTAATGAACTGGAATTAAAAAACTTGACAGAATTGTTCTGAAGACCATGATATCCCCTCGTTAAAATTCTCTCAAGGGTTTCCTCAAATGCAATCCAAATGCTACACCACAAAATGCTGCAAAGCTCTCGATGGATTATCTGATCTCTTGTCCCATTTCCAAATTCACGTGTTATTCTCCCCTCCCTCAATGGGCCCTAACCAAATCCCCTTTTAGAGAAAAGGTGAGGGAACTTTTAAACTTTACTCGATATAGGTGTGTTCAAATATTTTATAATGAAATCTGTACTCACTATTGTATCATTAAAGTAAAAGGAGGAAGATGGCTGATATTTGTTTGTTTTGCAAACAGCATTTGCATGCTGATGGTTTTTGTAGTTTTGTAGTTTTTTTTTTTTTTTTGCAGAATTTTTTTTTTTTTTTTTTATAGCTTCATGTTGCTGAGACCAGTGGAGTGAGTGGTGGTTTCACCCTAACCACCTGCAACAGAATTCCTGGGGCTGGTGGCTGAGGGGGGGCGGGGTTCTGGATGTGTGCGGATTGTTGACTGTCTATAAATCAGACTCTGGAGTAGAACCCGGGAAATCTGAAGGTCTGCCTGTTCACATTTTAGGGTCACTGCTGTCTGTAGTCCTGAGATCACATTTTGGGAAACTCTTAAGATAGCAGAAAACCCAGATGTCGGACTATTCCTCTCTTTATCCTTGTTTGTAACTGGGTCCAGGCCCGGAGGCTACTTGTGACTTGAGAGTGTTCTTACCCAAGTAGTATGCCAAAAAATAAAACCATGGCCATTATGTAGATATACATACAGTTGTTTTGCTTTGAAAGGAATGGGGTTCTGTCTAAGCTCTTCTCAATTTCATTAGGATCATTAATATTTTGTCTCAAACATCATTTGAAGAAATGGGTGGTGATGGGTCAGTGAACGGACCCGTTCCAACAGGGGCACCTGTATCATCACACGTATCTATCAAATCCAGTTGTTGAGTTTAAGTTGGAGGACGGCAAAGATTGTAGTGGTAAATCCTCTCAGAGATAGAGGTTCCGCCGCAGGTACTTGTGTCCTGACAGTCAGGCGATCCTTCTGCTTTGCCCTGAAAATATCCTATACCAGAGTTCCGTAGACAGTCCCCTTGGAGTGACCGAGGGGCACTTTGTTAGAAAAAGCAGATTCCTACGGCTCATCACTAATATACAGAGTCAGAATCTCCAAGAATGGGCCCCAGGAGTCTGAGTTATAAATGAGACTTCCACTGTATCCTAATGCACACTGAATTCGATCCTGTAGTTGTGTGGTCTGCTATACCACCCACTGTGACAGCCACCAGCCCTATGTGGCTTTTGAGCAGTGGGAATGTTTTTGGTGCCTCATGTTGAGATGAAAATATTCTGGATCTCTTGGGTTAAATAAAATATAATTTAGGGGATACAGGAGTGCTGATGCATAGGGGCACTTGTACCCCAATATTTATAGCAGCACTTTCAACAATAGCCAAATTATGGAAAGAGCCTAAATGTCCATCAACTGACGAATAGATGAAGAAGTTGTGGTTTCTGTATACAATGGAATACTACTTGGCAATGAGAAAGAATGAAATCTGGCCATTTGCAGCAACGTGGATAGAACTAGAGGGTATCATGCTAAGTGAAATAAGTCAGAGAAAGATACCATATGTTTTCACTCATATGTGGATCTTGAGAAACTTAACAGAAGACCACGGGGGAGGGGAAGGGGAAAAAAGTTACAGGGAAAGATGGAGGCAAAGCATAAGAGACTCTTGGATACTGAGAACAAACTAAGGGTTGATGGGAGGTGGGGGAGAGGGGAAGGTGGGTGATGGGCACTGAGGAGGGCACCTGTTGGGATGAGCACTGGGTGTTGTATAGAAACCAATTTGAAAATAAATTATATATTTTATATATATATATAAATATATAATTATATATGTATATATAAAAGGACAAGAAAAAAATGTATACCATCTGTCTCTTTTTCCTTATTCAATGTAGCTACTAGGAAATTTAAAATGATGTTTGTGGGTCACATTATAGTTCTATTGGACAGAACTGCTACAGAGTCTTGTAAGCCCTTAGAGGAATATATATTGGAAAGAGGGTCTGGAAAGTTCTGAGAACAGGGTGGTGAGTGAATGAGAGGAGTCACCTTCAGAACTCAGTAGGGGAAGTCAGGTTCACTTCCAAGACGTAAAGCTCAAATTCAGTTGGGGATAGCAGCCGAAGGTCTCTGCAGACATGACCTGGATGGTGTTCCAGGGCTTGGGTTTTCCTTTTAGCAAGTCACGTTCAAACACTTCCCCACAATGTGGCTTTGAACAAGATACCTCTCCTCTCTGATTTTGGTGGTCTCGTGCTTAAAACGAATGATTCAACTAATGGTAATAGTAATAGTAATACATCAAAGAGGATCCAAATGAGATAGCTTATCTGGTACAGAGTGTGGGGCATACCAATCGCCATCGATAAGTGCTCATGGCTTTCAATTGTTGTCATTCCTGAGATGAGGTCCAGTCCAGCTCTGCTCTCTCTGGGCCATCCCTTACATTTTGAGGTTATGGTTCAATGAAACTGGAGACCCCAGCTGACCTTCAGGGCATTACTGATGAGCCAGTGGACAGACCACTTCATAGTCATGCGGACGAGAGGATTTCACAGCCTCAAGCATCTTTTCTTTAGAGAAAAGGACACTGAGAAAGGACAGAGGAATCAGATAAGTAGAGAAAGAAAGCAAACGTCAACCCCACGTATCATCCCTGTTCTTCCTGGAGTCCTAATCTTGGCCGAGCACACCCCAACCTGCCCCTGCACTGGTCATGGTACCAGCCACAACTCGAACACTTGCAAGATGGCAGGGAGACCATTCAAGGGCTTGGATTGTCCTGCCCTCCTCGTGCTCTTCTCAGCCTCCATGTCTTGTATGTCACAGAGAGCGCAGAGGATGGGAGTGTCCCAGGTGGAGATTGGTATAGTCAGCAAAGGGGTCTTTAAGACTTGGAAGAGGCGGGGGCGCCCTGAAGTGGGTGACTGAGAGAGATGTAGGTACGGGGCCAATTTCGGTGTTCACTCCTGAGCTCTGTGAGTGACTCAAGTTATCCAGCTTCCGTTATGTTGATTGATCGAATACTGTGCCCACCACATGGCAATGCCATGGTTCTCTTGGTGCTCAGCACATGGTGGGCCCTCCACGAAACTCCCATTGTAATGGTTCTGCACTTGCTGGTTGCAAAATCTCTGGAACATTCTTTAGCCTTCTGAGCCTTAGGTTCTTCGTCTGAAGAATGGGAGAAAATTCAGCTACTTTAAAGGTCTGAGTGAGGTTTGAGTGAGGTATTCCAGGGAGAGCACTTAGCATGATGTAGGTGGTTGTTTATGTTCTCTCCCTCCCCTCTTCCCTCCTTCCTTTTTTCTTTCTTTGTGTCTCCTAATGTACTGGGCAAAACAGAAATAGTGGAGTGATTTCAAGTTTGTTTGTTCATTTGTTTTATATTTTTAAAATTTTTTTCAACGTTTTTTATTTATTTTTGGGACAGAGAGAGACAGAGCATGAACGGGGGAGGGGCAGAGAGAGAGGGAGACACAGAATCGGAAACAGGCTCCAGGCTCTGAGCCATTAGCCCAGAGCCCGACGCAGGGCTCGAACCCATGGACCGCGAGATCGTGACCTGGCTGAAGTCGGACGCTTAACCGACTGCGCCACCCAGGCGCCCCTGTTCATTTGTTTTAATGGGGCAGAAACAGTGGCTTTAAGATCACATGACCCAGTTGGTATGATAGACTGAATGCTTTTGTCCTCCCCAAATTTATATGTTGAAATCCTTGTTAAGAAAGAAAAAAAAACCAAACACAGTTTGGAGTCATTTACTCTAAGACATCAAACCGAGACTTAATTACAGTTTTAGCCTATCCCAGGGATGTGACCTTCTAACCATCAAACAGGAATTTCTTGATCATCTCTGGTGAGGTCATCTGCAGGATGAAACCCTGCCTTCCTGTCCCCCTAAAAGAAGATGACACAATCCTTTCTTTCCTTTTGCTGACGACTTCTTGTCCCACCCCTTCCTCTCAAAACCATCCATTCAGGAGACTCCTTGGAGCATTTCTGTACTTGCTGGATGGGATGTTGCCCAATTCATGAGTCCCTTAGTAAAGCCAGTTGGATCTTGAAATTTACTTGGCTGAATTTTTTTAACACCTCCATTCTCAACGGGATGGCATTAGGAGGTGGGGCATTTGGAGGTGATTAGGTCATAGGGGTGGAGCCTTCCTGAATGGGGTCAGTGTCCTTATGAAAGGGATCTCATGGAGCCCCCTCGCTGTCTTTTGGGCTGAGGGAACACACAGCACTACAACCCAGAAGAGGGCTTTCACCAGAACCCCTCCATGCTGGCACCCTGATCTTGGACTTCCAGCCTCCAGAACTGTAAGAAAAAACTGCTTCAGCCATCCAGTTGATGGCATTTTGTGACAGCAGCCCAAGCTGACTGGCACAGTGGGATTTCTGTTCACTAGAGTTAAGAGGGTAAGTTGCTAAGGCCCATCAGGTAAAATGACCAGGGCACTTACAGTGGCATATAATTAATAGACCATCTTGTCATAGAGGTGCCTCCAGGGGGCACCATCCCATAGAGCACAAGTGTGGTCTTGCAGACATTCTAATTGTAATAATGTTACCTGTAAACAATGGGATAATATAGTTGTTAAAAAGTCACAAGGAATGTTTAATGGCATGAAGAGATGCTTATTGTCAAGAATCAAGTATAGACAGGCACCTGGGTGACTCAGTCATTTAAGCATCCAGCTCTTGGTTTCAGCCCAGGTCACGATCTCACGGTTTGTGGGTTCAAGCCCCAAGTCAGGGCTGTGTGCCGACAGCATGGAGCCTGCCTGGGATTTTCTCTTTCCTTTCTCTCTGCCCCTCCCTGGCTGTCTGTCTGTCTCTCTCAAAATAAATAAATACACTTAAAAAAAAAAAAAGAATTAAGTGTAGAAAAGCAGAATGAAAGTCTGTACATAGTATGACTCCTCTATTTCATTTAAACATTTCTGAGTTAGAAGGAACCACAGCAGAATGTTAATGGTGATCACTGCTGATTGATGAGGATATTGGTGTCTTTTCTGGTTTTCTGTGTTTCCTGAATTTTCCACAGTAAACACGCGTGGAGAGAGAGGGTCCTCTCTCTTCCTCTCCATTCTTGTGCCTGGGGCGGGGAGGTGGGCTCTTTGGGATAGCAGCCCAAGGACATTATTCCCTGAGAGGTGACAGAATTGCCAAGAGAGAGCCTGGCTGCTTGTGTTTGCTTTATTCAGGATAGGGGCATATGGAACTTGGTGGCCTCAGATGCAGGGCAGAGAAGGAGGAGGTGAGGGGGGGCAGGAGGGGCTTTACAAGATCCACGGCAAGTGAGCTTTGCTTGCTTTGGCTTCCAGGAACACGATCTGTTCCACATCAAAGTGCAGGTGTGATAAAAGCCCACATCAGGAGAAATGGCAGAGCTGAATTAGAGGAAGACGGGGAGATTGAGAGCAAGAGGCTTTGGTTCCCTGAGGGGTACATGCTCAAGACCGAGAGGAGCCGCTGTGGGAGAAGGAAGGGTGCATTTCCCACCACGCTCTGGTTTCTTGGTGTGTTTGTGATGGTCTGAGAGTCAGACCTGGGTTTTTTGGTCTGCGTGTGTCTACGCTCTCCTTGGACGGCCTGGCACATCATGGCGGCATTGTGCACGCGCCGTCTCGCACAAAGAAACAAAAGTGCCATACAAATAATGATCCCTGCTCTACATACCTGACAGGGCTGTTGATGAGCCAACACGAGATAAGGCGCAAGCTGGCTTTTGCAAAATGCACACGGAAGTGACTGTTGGCGGTGTGCTCCTGGCAGGGTCGACGCGGCATCTCAAACAACCTAGCCCCGGGTGGCTGAGCACCTCTTGGGCTTAGTGGAGCTGCATCCCTCGTTAGTGGCTTCTGGTACTAACAGGGGCTGCACCCCTTCTTCGCTGCTGACCTGGGGGTCAGTCCTTTGTCACTCTGAGCCACAGGGAGATGGAAACTTACTTCTCAGTGAAGCTTTGCCACATTCCCTGAGTCAGACGGACCCTGCCTTCCCCAGGTTTGGGCCACTAGCTGGGGGTGAGACGTGGCGTGAGGGTCTTGATGACCACATGTCTGATGAAGGATTCTGGGTCGGGGCTGAATCGCCTGGGTCAGGCTCTAAGTACACTCTGGGAAACGGGTCTTTATTCTGACACTGGTGTTTCTTCTGTGGCCTTGACATCTGATTCTAATTCATCTGAATTTCTAGGGCTTTTTCAGTAGCAACTGTGTGAGGGAATGGGTTGACCTTTAATTTATAATCCTCGTGTCATGGAGTTTAGCAGAGCTTAACCTACGTCGGTCGTGGTTCAGAGCCGCCTGAGTTGCTTTGGAGAAAGGCAGGCCGTGTTTTCCGAGTCAGTTTGAAAAAATTAAAGGAACCAAGTGGCGTAATCGGTCTCCACTGCAAAAGGCGGAAGAGGACCAGACAGAGAAGGGAGAAGCCTCTAGAAAATATAAGGGAGACCTGAGATGCAGACGAAGTTCTGAAAAGATGCGCAAGGCTCCGGATCGGGTAGATCAAAATGTCTGTGGCTGTTGGTAACTTGAGAGCAGCCAGGCCGAGCCCGAACAGCATCAAGGGCCAGGAACAGCTGCACCGAGGTTAATGAGAGAGGCTGAGAGGTCTCATCAGGAAGTGATTCACTACAGCATTTTGTATTCAGTGCTCGTTAAGTTGCGTTTTATCTTTGTGAGGTCTGTGCAGATGCCCCCGGTGAGATGAAGCCTTGTTCCCCTGGAGGCTGGGACTGTTCCCCGAGGTGACCCTCTTTGAGGATGGCCTTGGTTGAAAAAACCTGTCTCAGCCTAGGGCACCCTCATGGAGCGCCTGATCTGGGCAAGGACAGAAAGGCTAGTGGCCTCCCTGAGCTTGGGACAAACCTGACAGGCACCCCAGCTCCAGAGTGGAAGTGTCTGGGGTCTTGGCTGGGCTTTGATGGCGTTCAGTTTCCCTCTGTCCAAAGCTTCCTTCCCCCCGTCTTCCAGAGGGATTGTTCCCCAGAGCCCCAACTGATGAATGTCCTGACCCCTGCTCCCCATCTCAGACTCTGCTCCTTGGGATCCCACCTGTGACAGGGGCTATTTGGTACCTAGTCCTGAAATTCATTACAAAGTGATGATAACAGAGTTGCTGAGCTTGTAGCGAAGGCATTCCACTTATGTTCCTACAGGTGGACATTGTTAAGTGGTGTGGGGGGCTTGAGCATTGTCCTGTGAATATGGTCCCTTCTGTGGCAAAGGGGAATAAGGTTAGAGATGAAATTAAGTCATCTGACCAGTCAGCTGACTGTAAAATGGGGCGATCATCCTGGGTTATCTGGGTGGACCCAGTGTAATCACAAGGGTCCTTAAAATTGAAAGAGAGAGGCAGAAAAGGAGGTTCTGAGAAAGAAAAGAGTGAGGGTCCAGCTGGCTTTGAAGATGGAGGGAGGTGTAGCCAAGGAATGTAGGTGGCCTCTAGAAGCTGAAAAAAAAAGCAAGAAAAGGGATTTTCCCTTCGAGCCTCCTGAAGGAATGCAGTCCTGCTAATACCTTGATTTCGGCCCCGTGAGACCCATGGCTGGCTGGCTGTAAAATGTGAGATAATAAATTTGTGTCTTTAAGCCCCTAAGCTTGTAGTACTTGGTTACAACAGCCACAGCAAAGTACTACCTTTTGATACCCTTTTGGGAAGCCAAGGACATGTGTGTGAACGGCCATAAAATATTTCTAACATTTTACTCCCCAAGGAAGTCCCACCCCTGAAGTTTGTTACAATCCAGTAATCGCACTACTGGGCATCTCCCCCCCCAAGTACAAGACCTCTCCTTCAAAGGGATACACGCCCTTCCCTGCCAATGTTTACTGCAGTGTTGTCGACAATAGCCACATTATGGAAGCAGCCCAAATGTGCATCGACTCATAAATGGATATAAAGATGTGGTATATACACACATTGGAATATTACTCAGCCATAAAAATGAACGAAACTTTGCCATTTGCAATGGCATGCATGGAGCTAGACAGTATAATGTCGAGTGAAGTAAGTCAGAGAAAGACAGATACCACATGATCTCACTCCTATGTGGAATTTAAGAAACAAAACAAGCAAAGGAAAAAAAAAGGAGAGAGAGAAACCAAGAATAGACTCTTAATTGTACAGAACAAATGGATGTGACCAGGGGGGTGGGGGAGGAGCGCGGAGGGGTGAGGGGGAGGGGGAGTAAGGAGGGCACTCCTCATGATGAGCACAGGGTGATGTATCCAAGTGTGGAATCACGATATTGTACTCTTGAAACTAATATTGCACTATGTATTATCGAACCCGGAATTAAAATTAACAAAAGGAAATTACTGAAGAAAAAGGCCATATACTTGATGTTAGTTAAAGCGCTATTTGGGTATTGTCTCTGGGTAGACTATTCCACAACCGAATTTTGTCAGTCGTGAAAGCTGAGTGAAGTCTGATGATGTCAAGCCTTCCAGAACCATCAGGACAGAGAGCCCTCTCTGGGATTTCTCAGATGACACCATGAATACACCTACACAGCTCTAAAGGAGGTCCTGGAGAATATCAAACTGTTTGGAAAGGACAATTTCCCCCCCCCCCCTCAGGATTTTAAAGACTCTGGCTCATTGTGAGGAGTTTTCTTCCACTTTCTATCTTGTGGTTTCCTTTGCTAGTCCTGACTTCTCCTGAAATACATTCTTCTATTTGAAAAGGTGGGGTACCTTTTGACCTTAGATCAACATGAATCATGGCTGAAATGATGCAATTGCATGATGCATTAAGTATTACATATTTCAGAACTGATGTTTTTATTTATAGGTGTGTATGTGTGTGCACATATATATAACAAATACGAATTTAAGAAAACCCCAAACCACCACATCTTTTCCTTGAGTCTGGTGTCCAACTTTTTTCAAATGTTTATTTTAAAATTTTGAGAGAGAATGCGTATGTGGGCTATTGTGATCAGGGGAGGGGCAGAGAGAGAGAGAAGGAGAGAGAGAGAATCCCAAGCAGGCTCCATGCTGTCAGCGCAGAGCCCAAGGAGGGGCACCCAAACCAAGAACCCGAGCCAAAATCGGGAGTCAGGTGCTTACCCGACTGAGCCACCCAGGTGCCCCTGGTGTCCAACTTTTGAGAAGGCTTCTACATAGTGGAAAAGGTCTTTCAAAATTCACCCTCAAGACATAGGGTCTGGAGTATAATGAAGACAAGCGAGAAATAAGGGTAGATTAAATGGGGAGGCTATCCTTGCGGGAGCACAGCACCCACTTTGGGGCCTCCATTTATCTTACCCCCAGCAGCTTCACGGATGCACAGTGAAACTGAGGGCCCGTGGCCTTTCTGTGCAGAACGATGGGCTCTCAGGTTGGAGCCACCAGAGATTTGACCCCACCCACTAGGCCCAGGGTTGGGTGTAGGAATCTGAATTTTCATCAGGCCTTCTGGGAAATTCGGACTGAGGTCGTTTGTGGACCGCACTTTATGAAAGTCTGTCTGCTGGAATCCCCAAACAATTTCACGCACAGGATTCCTTTGCGGAAGCGGCTGATGAACTGACCTCCACCACAAGTGGGGAGCTGGAGCCTCCTCTCCCTTCCCCTCCGGGGACTTGTAAGGAGTTAATCCATGCCATAAATAAAGCCTCCGTTGCAAGTCAAATATTTATTTCCTATGTGGAGTGGGAGAGAGCCCCTTTTCTATCAAGCCTCATCGTGACATGGGTTGGAACAGTGCCGATGGAAAGTGATTGCACTCGGGGAGATTTTTATTATGTGCTTTCGACTAACAAAAGGGAGAGAAAAATCCAATTAAATTCCAGGAAGGAATGACAGAGAGCGATCATAACGGAGCCATATTGTTCCAAGCAGGTCCCCCTGCTGGAGCTGTCAGAGCAGAGGCGCTGGGCAGATAGAGGGGGACATGGAGGGAGAGTGGCCAGGAGACCCGCAAGCAGGGAAAGGGGTGGCCAAGATAGGAAGGATGCTGGCAAAGGGTCCCCATGTTCCAAAAACATGCAGGAGATTGAGGAACTTCAATGCAAGAAGTTATTTTAACAGAGTAAGACTGTAGAGATTCTGTATTTTCAAGCTGGGAAGATAAGGGCTAAGGATGAAGCATAGTAAACAGTCTGAATCCACTGAAGGAAGAATATAGGTGGTTGCTGAGCATAGAGAGAGGGACCTGGGGTGGGGGTGGGATTTATTAAGGAGAGTAATCGAGGAGGAGGAGGATGGTGGAGATGATGAGGAAGAATAAGAAAATGATGGTGACAATTTACACCTTCGATAGGGGCACTTGGCAGTGGAGGGGACGCTGGATGCTATAGGACACAAGGGCTCCATGCTCCATGCCCTTGGGACCTTGGGGAAGAGAGGGCTTGAACTTACTTGCTTCCTGCAAACCGGGCCCGCAGAACCGCTGTGTGGTCACTGCTGGTTCTGGTTCGGCAGCCCTAGAAGGTGAGGGAAGCTCAGGCTTGGTGAGAGATGCATGTGAAAGTCCAGGTCTGGGGCCAACCTGAGTACCAGCTGGCATCTCTCTAGTGGCTTGAGGCACATACCCTTTTATCTCTCTCTCTCTTTTTTTTTTTTTTGCATTTATAATAAAAAACACAGTTAAAAATAATTTTTTTAACGTTTATTTATTTTTGTGAGACAGAGAGAGACAGAGCACAAGCAGGCGAGGGGCAGAGAAAGACAGAGACGCAGACTCTGAAGCAGGCTCCATGCTCTGAGCTGTCAGCACAGAGCTGGATGCGTGGCTCGAACCCGAGAACCTCTGGGTCATGGTCTGAGCTGAAGTCAGATGCTTAACCGACTGAGCCACCCAGGTGCCCCTAAAAAGCACAGTGCTAATCAAAGTTGTAGATGCACATTGCAAAACAGTCCAGATTACCCACCGGGCTTGTCACGAAAAGCAATCATCCTTTTGCTAACCATTCCCACTGGTGAGTCTTTACCTTCGGAGCCAACGGTTCCTTGAGGCTGTTTGTCCTGGGTCTGGGGCATCACCGTGTTCAGAGAGGTCATTTATCGTATGGAAACACGGGCTGCAACACAGGATCCCTGAGATGCTGGATGCTCTCTCTGGCAGGGGCAGAGAGAACCACTCTTGGCAAAGCAGGGGCTTAACAACTTTTTTCTTGACTGTGACGGTAATGACATACTCAGTAATAAGAGTGATAACAATAATGACAAGAGGGCAACTTGCACTGAATAGGCACTTGGTGAGGACCAGGAGAACCTGGCTCAGTCATTTCCAGAGATGAACCTTTTCTGGGCCTCTAAGAACTGCTAGGAATAGTCGTCACATTTTTTAGATGAGCGAGTTCAGAGGGATTAGATACGTACCCCTGACCACTCCCGTGGATCACCGTGTCAGGGTTTGAGCCCCAGAATTCGACTTCCTCTCCTCCACTGACAAACGGAGGAGCTAAACGTCTGAGAAGTCAGGGGACGAACCCAGCAGTCATACAATTAGCGGGCGATGGAGCTCGTTCTAGAACCGAGCTCTTCAGATCCTGGGTTCTTCCCATGTGCCACTTCCCTCCTCGGAGGCTGGCCCCTGAAGCACTGCCTGTGACCCAGAAGAACTTTAGAAGGATCCGAGGGGATGAAAGAGTGAAGTCCAGGCCGCTGGCCCCTCCCGGTGTACTTAAGTAAGCCGCAGACAAGGCCAGGCCATTTATTTTCAGGAACAGCCTAATGATCACCCGGCAAGTCTAGTTACGGATGTGGTTCATCAGGCCACCTGGAAATACTGGTGTGAAAGCTCACGGTCCGTCTCAGGCTGATGGATTGCCCGAGTTATTAATACGGAAAAGGAGGGAGATTTACTTTCGGTAGCGGAATTAAGGTGCTTCAGTGCACCCTGGACTAGTTGTTTTAAAATAACAGGGGACCGAGTTTCTCTTGGAAAAGGACTTAATTTTTATTGAAAACCTACCACCTTCAAATGGCCGGGAAGTTGAAGAACTATAAAACTGTCAAACAGCCCCATTATTAAAAGCTTTATTTGACAAATCTCCCACTGCTGGGGTAACTCGTGCGTTTTTCCTTCTCGCTCACAAGAAATAAAACCACTCACTTATGCAAACTGCTGACAACGAATGGAAACAAACGGACTTCTAAACACGAGCAGAGACACCCGGCGCCTTCCCGCTGCCTAATGGAAGTTGGAGGCCTTCGTAAATCTCGGGGCGGCTCGGCTGGGGTGGTGGTTCCAAGGTTTCTCATCTCCCTGGGTTCAGAGCTGAGGAAGATGTCCTTGCTGCTGAAAGGCTGTGTGTCTCGGGCAGGGATTAGAGGGCACTCTGTGAGAGGCGCTCTGTGAGTCCTGTTTTCTGTGGCTGTAGGACGAATGACCACACTGAGTGCAGAGGCTTAAAGCCCTCCCCGAATCCCTCGTGCTTTCTGGGGGTTGGGGCTGCAGGAGCGACCTTCCCACGATCTGCAGGTGGTCCTTTGCTCAGGATCTCATGAGGTTGCAACTGGGGTATCAGCTAGGCTGGAGGCTCAGCTGGGAGGGGGCTTGTGTCCCCACGTGTGTGCTTCTTGGTAGCGTTCAGTTCCTTGGTATTGGAGCTTGAGTCCGTTTCTCTGTTGCTTTCTTGCTGACTGTCGCACAGAGGCCACCCTCGGCTCCTACCCCGAAGTGCCTTCCACGTGAACTTCTCCGACGTGGCCACGTACTTCATCCAGCCGTGAAGAAGAGTTTCCGGTGGGCAGGGGGGCAAGATGGGAGTCTTACACACTATACTGCAGTTATGGAAGGGGTGGCCCGTCACCTTTGCCACATTGTTGTTTATTTTTAAAAAAAATTTTTTTTTTTCAACGTTTATTTATTTTTGGGACAGAGAGAGACAGAGCATGAACGGGGGAGGGGCAGAGAGAGAGGGAGACACAGAATCGGAAACAGGCTCCAGGCTCCGAGCCATCAGCCCAGAGCCTGAAGCGGGGCTCGAACTCACGGACCGCGAGATCGTGACCTGGCTGAAGTCGGACGCTTAACCGACTGCGCCACCCAGGCGCCCCATCCACATTGTTGTTTAGAAGCAGGTCACTGTCTTGCCCGTGCTGAAGGAGAGAGGTTCTCTGAGGGTGTGCATGACAGAACGAGGGCATGATGGGGGCCACCTTCGAACGTGTGCACCATGCTCCCTAAGCTCTGATTAGGTCTCCCTGCCAATCTGATAGAAGTCGCTGAGTGTAGGGGTGCGAACATACACCTTTAGAACACGCTGATAATCATTGTGATGTCTCCATAGTTGATGTGGTTTGGAAAATTGTGTCTACCAATCCGTGTGTTTTGAGTCCGTGGTCTTCCCCTTAAACATAGACTTCCTTATTGACAGTCGTGCCCGCTGTGCGCATGCTTGATCGGAAGCTCTGATGAGCACTTAGAATATTGCAGCCTATGTAAATGTTGAGTGAATTAGCATGCGTGGATGTTTTCCTTTTTGGGTAAGTGAGCAGATGTCCTCGGGAGCAGACAAGGAGGGAAGGCAAAGGCGGGGATGGAGGGAGACACACACCGAGTTCTCGTGCACCGTTGCTCTGATAGAATTCAGGGTTTCCCGACCTCAGCACTATTGACATTCTGGTCCAGATAATTCTTTGTGAAGGGGAGAGGTTAGAATATTTAGCAGCATCTCCGGCCTCTACCCGCTAATTGCCAGTAGCATGAGCATCCCAAACCTCTCCAGACCTTGTCAAGTGCTCCCTGGGGAGGACAACAAAATGTCTGTCAGTGGAGAAGCACTGATAAGATTCTAGCACCAAGTAAATGGCATTGACTTTTTAGGTGGTTTCAGGTGTTTTAGACCTAGACCACTATATAATTGTTTATTTGTAAATGCTACAACTCTTCATGGGATGCCTCTGCTCTGGAGAATCAGGACAGATGGCCAATGACACAGGCTTTGGAGTTTTGGAGATGAACATTCTAGCGCTTGAGTCCTGGATCTGCCACTTGGTAACTGTGTAACTGGGGGAAATTTTTTAAAAATTGCATCTATTCTCATCTCCTTATCTGCACAATGAAGACAGTGACCCACCTAGCTGCGCCAGAGTGTACAGAATCGATTTAAAACTCTTAGTGCAAAAAAGACGCACGGCGTGTTGGTCATTCTTTGGAATATGTAGATGCCTGGGCTATCTTAGGTTGGCAGTTTTCTCCCTTTACCCTTTCTGGATATAGGACTTTGTTGGGGTGGAACAGTGGGAACAGAAGAGCCTTACTTGTGGGCCCACCTCCCTTGTTCAGGTAAAGACGATTGGGAGGTGTTGGAACATAGGGGCAGACCAGCTTTGATGAGGAGAGGAGGTAAGTTTGAGGGGCACTCACGGTGATATCAGATGTCTTCGATCATTGCAGAGATTCCTCTGGGATGGCATTTCTAAGGTCTCCCTCCTTTCTTCCTGGTGGATCTTCCCTTCTCCTGACTGCAGACTAATCCTTATGATTCTCTTGATAGGAAGTATTTTCATGCATTAATTCATAATGCAGTCTAGATGGATTATCACAAGTAAATATATACATTGTAAGTTTTCTATTTCAACTATTTACAGAAATTTTTGTCATGTTTTTATTTATTTTTGAGAGACAGAGAGAGACAGTGTGAATGAGTGGGGGGGCAGAGAGAAAAGGATGCTCAGAATCTGAAGCAGGCTCCAGGCTCTGAGCTGTCAGCACAGATCCCAACTCGGGGCTCGAACTCACGACCCATGAGATCATGACCTGAGCCGAAGTCAGACACTTAACTGACTGAGCCACCGAGGTGCCTCTATTTCAACTGTTTTTTAAAAGTTTATTTGTGTATTTTGAGAGCGACAGAGTGAGCACGAGTACATAAGAATGCAGAGACAGAGAGAGTCCCAAGCAGACTCTGCACTGTCAGTGCAGAGCCTGACTGGGGGCTCGAAGTCATGAACCGTGAGATCATGACCTGATCTGAAATCAAAAGTCGGACGCTTAACCGACTCAGCCACTTGGGCGTTCCTGTGGCACTAAGTACGTTCAAGCTGTCTTCCATCTCCAGAGTGCTTCTCATTGTCCCCGGCTGCAACCGTGTCCCTGTAACTACCTTTCCCCACTCCGAGCCCACCCACCCTTCTGCTCTCAATCTTCAGTGCATCATATGGGTGGAGTCACACAAGATTTGTCCTTCTGTGACTGCTTATGTGTCCCTCAGCGTAATTTCCCCAGGGTTCATCCATGATATGACATGTCACGATTTCCCTCTTTATTTTATTAAAAAAAAAATTTTTTTTTTTAATTTTTTTTTCAATGTTTTTATTTATTTTTGGGACAGAGAGAGAGACAGAGCATGAACGGGGGAGGGGCAGAGAGAGAGGGAGACACAGAATCGGAAACAGGCTCCAGGCTCTGAGCCATCAGCCCAGAGCCTGACGCGGGGCTCGAACTCACAGACCGCGAGATCGTGACCTGGCTGAAGTCGGACGCTCAACCGACTGCGCCACCCAGGCGCCCCCAAAGTTTTTTTTAATGTTTATTTATTTTTGAGGCAGAGAGAGACAGAGCATGAACAGGGGAGAAGCAGAGAGAGAGGGAGACACAGAATCTGAAGCAGGCTCCAGGCTCTGAGCGGTCAGCACAGAGCCCGACACGGGGCTCGAACTCATGGACCGTGAGATCATGACCTGAGCCGAAGTCGGACGCTTAACTGACCAAGCCACCCAGGCGCCCCACGACTTCCCTTTTTAAACCTGAGAAAGGGGCCGTCCGACACACAGGCTGCATTTTGTTTCTCCAGTTATCTGTTGATGGACACTCGGGCTGTCTCCACCTTTTGGCTGTTGTGAATAGTGCTGCCGTGATCGTGGATGTGCAAATACCTGTCCTGGCTTTCACTTATTTCAGGTGTGTGCCCACAAGTGCGTGGTGGATCGTACAGTAATTCTACTTTGGGTTTTGTTGAGGAACCACTGTACCATTTTCCACTGCACCTGCGTTATTTTACATTCCCACCAGCCACGCACAAAGGTTCAAATTTCTCCGCGTCCTTGTGGTTTTGATTTGCATTTCCCTCATGAGTGGTGATGGTGAGCAAGATCTTTTCAGGTGTGCATTTATATTTTGAGCAAGAATTCTGCAAGTCTCCAAACTCCCCGGTGGAATCCTAGGCAGCTATAAGGAAGAGACAGTTTGGGGCACTGGGACCTTCCGGTTCCGAACCCCGGCGTCCAGAGCACACAGTGCCTGTGTACTGCCTGCAGGAGGTCATCCGCTCTGCTCCAGGCCCTAGAAGCTCCCTCGGAGAGCTCGGCTCATTCATCCTGGTTATCAAGTGATATCCCGCCTACAAAGTCTGCTGAGAGGAGCTCGGCCAGCTGCCGTCTCTTTAATATTTAGAAATCTGCCTTAATAAATCCTAGCTCTTCCTGCACATTGCTATCTGTATTCGCGGTCTCCAGTTTTCTGGGAATTCAGTGGGATGGTTTCTTATCTGTTAGCTTGTCAGAAGCAGGCGTGAGGACAATCAAATGTTCATCTATTCACATCTGGTGTTCTGTGGGGAGCAGCGTTTAGACCCCTGCCGTGTTTAACTGTATAAATGGTTTCTATCTATCATCTAAATCAGAACTGCTTACGTGCAGAGCAAATTGCATCAGATAGAGATGCACACGGGATCATTGCTGGGGACCTCTGGGAGCTGGGAGAATTCTCACCATCGTCCTTTGTTACTTCTGCCGTCCTGATTCCTGGTTGAACTTCAGCCTTCAGTCGCTGCGTGGCGATGCGTGTGCGTGTGCGTGTGTATGCGTGCATACTTGCACACGTGTGTGTCTGTGGGTCTGTGCCTGTCCGCATCTTTTAGCCCTCGCTGGGTCTGTCTGTGTTGACGGCTACTTGGGTCACGCGTCACGTCCTGCACGCGTTTATGTGTGCGGACGTGGTTTTGCGTGGTTTCTTGGTGTCTGTCTGTGCTCACGTGTGACGTCCCTCTGGCTGTTTCTGTGTGTCTCTGCTTATGTGCACATGCCTGGGACTGGCTGTGTCTGGGGTGTGTTTGTGTGTGGGGGGGTGTCTATGGCGGGGTGTGGGTGCTCCTGTAAGGTGAATGCTTGCTTTCTCCATATTACCCTTCTTCTGTGGACGGAGGCAGAGCACCTGTTTTCCAGCCTGAGGAGAATGATTGGCTTGGACTGTCAGGACTGTCAGTGCCTCCTTCCTTTCTGCTGCCAATAAGTCCGTCCCATGAGTGCCTCCTGAGCCGCCTCCACGGCTCCGCACCAAAGAAGGCGCTTCGAGGTGACACGGAACAATCCAGCCTCCAGCCAGCTCCAGGGCGCTCCCTGCCCGAAATTTCCCTGTTCCCCGCGTCCACGGCACTATTCCCTCCTGTCTCTCTGCTGACCAGCTTGCCCTGAGCTCCTGGGGGGGGGGGGGGGCTCCATTGTCCCTTCACGTTGTGCTGTTAGGGCCAAGAGGAGGGTGGCAGCGTTTCTGTCACTGTCCCCACAACTGTCCCTTGGCACTTGGGCTGACGTGGCACTTTAGGGGGTACAAGGGCCTAGGACTTTACACACACGGCCTCCTTCACCCCCAAAGTTACACCCTCAGCACGGGGAAGATGAACTTATGACTTCTCGGAAGTCGCTGATTGTGACCCAGGGATCGCCCCCAGTCAGCTCTTTCCCTGAGCTGAGCTACGTAACGGGCACCACAGCCCTACCGGGTAGTTATGATTTCCCCCATTAACGGACACGAAAGTGGATACCAAGAGAGGCTGAGTAATCTGTCTGCAGTCACACAGCCAGCAGCTGGTAGAGCTAGGGAAACAACACAGACCACCATGGAGTGGAGGGATTGCCGCCGGCTGAGCTTCCGGGTTGTTCTAACATGGCGGGGCCCCCTGGCTGGTCTCACGTGGCGGGGCCCCCTGGCTGGTCTCATGTGGCGGGGCCCCCTGGCTGGTCTCACGTGGCGGGGCCCCCTGGCTGGTCTCACATGGCGGGGCCCCCGGGTTGTTCTACGGTGCTATCGAAACCCACCAGCTGTGCAGAATGTGCCCAGAGTCCAAGCACTCCTCTCTGCCCACCGCCACGGCCGCACTGCATCCCAATGTTACCTCCCCTGGATATTGCAACGGCTTCCTGAAATGGCCGCTTTGGCTCTGCAGTCTCCCCCAGCATCCCTTCTCCACCCAGAAGCCGGAGAGATCAAGAACGCGGAGGCATTAAGTCTGGTCACATCGCTTTTCTCCTCCAAGCCCTCAATGGCTCCCATCTCACCCAGAGCAAAAGCCAGACTCCATCCTGCAAGACCCAAGTGATCTGACCCCCTGTCACCTCTCTGGCCTCGTTAGCCCTCGC
>NW_024412453.1:12808929-12818916 GCF_014898765.1 Herpailurus yagouaroundi
CCTTGAACACAGACACGCCATGGTTGCAGCTCTGTCTGCAGCTGGACTGTCTGCCCGGAGCGTCGGGCTGGCTCTCCCACTTCCTTTCCTCAACAGGAACTTGCCCTAAAATTTCAGCTGCTCCTCATCAGTTCAGAGCCCACCACTTTATTCCCCTCCCCTCCCCGGCCCCCCAGTGCCTATGACTGGCCTAGATGACGATAGGTTTTATTTGTTTATCTTGTCCATTTTCTGCCTCCCCGCTAGCAAGGGCATAGGTGTTGCTGTCTGTTGATTACCGCTTGGGTCACAATGGACACTTGCTTCACATTTGCTGAGTGACATGTCTATGGCCACACACACATGCAATACAAAATTGAAAAGGTACGAGAAGGAAAATTTTCGTGCCTGCCACTGCCTTTAACCACACATTTTCACTCCCGGGAAGCAACTGCTGTAGCTGGTTATCCTGTATCCTTCCAGAGATGTTTTATATAAACCGACATTTGCGTGTATGTGGGTCTCCATCTCGGGCTCAGTCTCTGTCCGTGTCCCCGTGTCTGCCCTATCGCTGTCCCTCTTTGTCTCTTTCTGTTTCTAGGTAGGTGTCTATGTCTGTAGCAGCATCATACACAGTTTCTCATCCTTCTTTCCTTACATAATACCTTAAAAAAATTTTTTTTAACATTTAATTCATTTTTGAGAGACACAGAGAGACAGAGTGCAACTGGGGGAGGGGCAGAGAGAGAGAGGGAGACCCAGAATCCGAAGCAGGCTCCAGCTCTGAGCTGTCAGCATAGAGCCCGACACGGGGCTTGAACTCATGGAGTGAGAGATCATGACTTGAGCCGAAGTCAAATGCCCAGCCCACTGAGCCACCCAGGCGCCCCAAGCGTCAGTGTGAGAGAGAGAGAGAGAGAGACACTGAGTGCGAGTGGGGGAGGTGTGCAGAGAGAGAGGGAGACTCCAGGCTCCGAGCTGTCAGCACAGAGCCCGACACTGGGCTCAAACCCATGAACCCATGAACCCGTGAACCGTGAGATGATGACCTGAGCCAAAGTCAGACGCTTAACCGACTGAGCCACCCAGGCGCCCCGCTTATTTATTTATTTTTGAGAGAGACAGAGACAGCACGAGTTGGGGGGCACAGAGAGAGAGAGAGAGAGAGGGTGAGAGAGAGAATCCCAAGCAGGCTTTGGGCTGTCAGCACAGAGCCCAACGCGGAGCTTGAACTCACGAAACTCTGAGATCATGACCTGAGCCCCAACCAAGAGTCCTACACTTAACCGACTCAGCCGTGCAGGGGCCCCTCTGGCTGCAATCTTTCAAATGCCTCTTACGATTGTATAGGGTGCGTATATTGTTCCTCTGGTCCCTAGCGATGGACTTTTGGGCTGTTCCTAATATTTTGCTCTTGCAGACCACGACGACAGTGAACAGCGAAGCACATATGTCATTTCCCACCAATGCAAGTACATCCGCGGGATGAATTCCTAGAGGTGAAATTGTGTGGGCTTAGTTAAAAAAAAAAAAAAAAAAATCAGTGCTTGGCAAGTTCAGCTTTCATGGCAATGCTGCTACAGAGGGATGGTGCTACTGTGTTTCATAATGTCAGAATTTAAAATCGACTCATTATACGGTTATTGGAGACCTCACACAGACTGCTGTATCAGAAGCCCTGTAGTCTCCATCCCCCGACCTTGAGAAGGTACCATGAGTCTCAGAGGCCATAAAGGGCAGAGAGTTTCATGGGATGATTTTCTGTTAACAGCAGCATAAGACCTCATTTTCTTTAAAAGTGACCCTGAGGTCAGGACTGACCTCCCATACTATAAACATCTCTAATTTTGACTCTGCCTATTGTCTCCGAGGTTATTTTTCCTTTTCTTGTGCTGCGGGATTGGATTTGGGGAGTGGGGTGGGCTGTTCTCAGCAAGAGACAGAGGAGAGAAAGAGGACACTCAGAAAGTCAGTCATTCTTAAGCACTGAGTGAAGTTCTGGGCATCCCAGTTTTCCTTCCCGTAAAATGGGGATAAGAACATCTACCCCTCACAGGACAGTTCTGAGGATTCCATTAGCTCATGCATTAATTTGTTAAAAAATGTATCTACATTCACTAAATACCGACCGTGTGTGACGCTCAGGGGATGCAGCCCTCAACAAAATTCACAAGATTCCTCGAGTGGGTGGATGTCATTGGCACGTGAAGTCCTCCGTATGGTGCCTGGTGCGTACTTGGGGCTCCCTGCAGGGGGGCTTCTGGCATTTATCCTCATCGGAGGGTAAAGGAGGGACTCATTCTCTGTGGGAGAATCGCAGCAGAGGGAAGGGTCTGAGATCACTTTGAGGGATGAGGGCGGGGTCTTCAGGAAGGGAAGGGGGCTGGGTGCTGAGACTTTCCCCGCAGAGCTGACAGTGTGGGAAAAGGTAAGGAGTGTACATCGCCAGGGTGTTTGCAACGCCAAAGCGTCTGGTCCAAATGAAGCATGGGGCTGAGCCCCCCACCCCCACCCCCCACCCCCCACCCCCCACCCCTGGTGCTGTATGGCTTGTCCGTAACCGTGGTTAAGGTCAGATTCCATGGCTCTCTGATTTCTTACTTCTCAATGTCAAGTGCTTTCTTTGCTCTGACCCCAGCCTGAGCAGTTCTGACCTTTGCTCCCCACGTCCCACCGAGCCTCATTCTGCACAACGTCCTGTGTCTCTCCTCCGTCCCTCCCTGCCCTGTGACCTGGTCGTTCAGCAAAACAACCCATGATCGGCCAGCTTTGGCTCATGTGTGTTCTTTGTCTGTTTCCTTATGGTTTTTAATCATTCTCTTTTGGTTCGATAAATGAGTCTAAGCTTCTCACAACTTTCCTGAAGACCCAGGGTAAAAAAAAAAAACCCAAAAAACCAAAAACAACAACAACGTCCTTTCCGGTAGCTCTTGCTGTTGTGAGGGAAAAATGAGCCTTCTCTATAGTCAATAAATCACTTTGTCACCTTAATCTTTTATTGATCTCAATAAAAGTTGTATTTTGTTTCTTAACAAAAATCCACCAGGGAAGACATCCTGTACAGGTGGGGGCACAATGGACGCTGTGGTCTGCCATCACCTTGCATTGTTATTTATGGCACCCCCAGCCCCCCCGCCCCCCCCCAAGAGACTGAGAAGCCATTCTTGCAAGTGATGCATCATATTTTAAAAGACACACTTGACTCCAGGTAGTTTACTCACGGACAAGACTCCAAAGCTGTATTTTATGCAGACTTTTATAAACAGGTCATAAACATCCCACTTCTCCGAGTCAGGAAGGGAAAGGCTCTTTCTTGTTTGCAAATAATGCATCTATGTGGTCAGTTAAATCTAGAATATGGCAATCATTGTACTCAGACACGGCTTGATCTCTTGGGGAGGATTATCAAAACAGGTTACTTGTGGAGGAATGAGTAACATTTCATCAGGGCTTGGAATCAAGCTTTTTTTTTTTTTTTTTTTTAAGGCTTGGAATAGATATATTTCCCCCTCGGTGCAGAGGTAAAGACATACTGATAAAAAATGGTCTTCAGTGTTAACGTTTGTGGCCTGCTCATATCTCCCCGGGGTGTGGGTAAAGGGAGGATTTGGTGATTCAGGCTTTAAAAAAACGAAGGAAAGTAGATCAGCGCACACACAGGATACTTTTCTCACTTGCCTCCTCTCTCTGTAAGACCCAGCTCCCATGTCATTTCTATCAGGGCCTCATGGCTAGGATCTCGGTGCTTATTCTCACCAGACAGCATGTGATTCTCTTCATCTCTACCGTACGAATCAGGCAAGGTCCCTGACTTCACGGAGTTTACGTACTTGGTGAGACAACACACGACGAAAGCCTACAGCTTGATGCGTGGGAGGTGATCGAAACTTGCAGGTTCCAGTTGGTCTCTGTTTCCTTCATCTGGCTGATGGTTGTCACGGCACGTCTGGGAGCACACACAAATTTTTTTTAGTGTAGGCATTAAGGGTTTATATCTCTTAAAGGAAAGGTGTGAACCAAAAGGTCTCCGAAGAATAATGTTAACTTTTGGTATGATAATAGCTGACATTAATTGATTGCTTTCTCTGTGTCAAGCACCACGGGGTCTTACTAATAACACGTGACATTTGTTGTGTGCTTACTATGTGCCAAGTGCAAGTACATGGTACTTTACGTGCATTTATGTTTTAATCTTCATTACAATCCTGGGATGTGGGTACTGTCATCCCTGCTTTACTGAAGAGAACATCATGTGCCCAGAGGTTAAGAAGCACATCCGAGGGCCCCCACTGGAAATGGCAGTCAGATGAGGCAGCCTGACTCAACAGTGTTATGTTCCTTACCATTTCACTTTTCTCCAGTGCTCTAGAACTCTATTATCCCAGTTGTCCTAAAGGAAAAACTCTTGTTGGTATGCATTCAGGTACTCATTTTTAATATCCAGACCAGAAATGGGGCATGTTCTGGTTTCCTTTTGGCCAATCTAGAACAGGAAGAAGAGGAAGGGCATTCATAGCTGAAGGACCAGCATGTGCAAAGGCCATGAGGCACATAAGAACAAGGGGGATTCGGAGAATGATGGCAGTTTGAAGAAGATTGAAGCCTCCTGTGTGTGTATGTGTGTGTGTGTGTGTGTGTGTGTGTGTGTGTGTGTGTGTGTATGTGTGTGTAGGTTGGGGGTGGGGGAGGCAAACAGACAAGGACATATTTCCCACCCGAAGTTTGATTTCGTCCTTATCACATGGATCTCAGGATCCACAAGCCTGAGGCCTCCTTAGGGCTGTGTGCCAGTGTGGATGTTCCTTAAGTGTGTTTGCCTGTGAAGAGGAGAGAGTGGCCAGTAAGACCCACCCACACACCAGTTAAAGGGATGATTCGACAGGCCTCCAAATACAGCCCTCTCCCTGGAAAGCATCACCTCTCTCCTCTTCTGCTGGAAGGAGGGATGTGCACACTAATGAGCACATTTAGCCTGGGCTATGCCAGAGAATAGGGAAATGACTGTACAGTTTTTGGTTGTCTTTCCCCCCCCATCCATATGTAGGGATTTATCCACTTACAGATTGTGGAAAGCCCAGGCCTGTGCATGTTCAGAAAAAACATAAAGCACCGCATAAAACAAAGGGAATTGTTAGCAAAACAGATGCAGTGTTAATTGCACTTGTGAGAGCTGCATAAATAAAACAGTACATGCACCAGAAAATCCTTTTATGATGCTCAGATTTAATAAAAGCGGCTTCTCTGCAAAGGTAAAGAAAAAAGAAACACAGCAGAATGACGGGAATCACATCTTTTTAAGAACTAGTCGGCTCGACGCTCCCGAGTCACTGATTTTCAATGTCTTAGTCATTTTTTCCACTCAACAAATATTTGCTGAAGTTCTGCTGTTGTGTGCCAGCCGGTGTGCTTGGTGCTTACAACCATAAAGAAGAGTATCTTGACTTTGTCCTCAAGGGGCTGCAAGTTTAATGACTAAGTAAATATTTAGGGGGGTGGTTCTCAATGATCATGGGGAGGGCAGTAGGGAAGTTGGCGATACCTGGAGACAGTTTTGGCTGTCACATGGGGAGGGTGTGCTACTCGCGTCTGGTGGGTAGAAGCCTGGGATACTGCTGAACATCTTATGGGGTGTATGGGACAGCCCCCCACAACAAGTATTTGGCCCCCAAATCCAGTAGTGTCTTGGCTGAGAAACTCTACTTCAGAATATTAGTTCATGAATTTAATAGTAAGGGCACGATTGAGTTTTATAGGAACACAAAGAGAGGAACTAAGTTAGCCTCTGGCATTGGGAAAGTTTTATGAAGAATGTGACATTTGAATTCAGCCTGAATAGATTCATGAGAACTTACTTGGTATGGAAGAAGAGAAAGGGCATTCATAGCTGAAGGACCAGCATGTGCAAAGGCCCTGAGGCATATAAGAACAAGGGGGATTCAGAGAACGATGGCAGGTCTAAGAAGATTGAAGCTTCGTGTGTGTGTGTGTGTGTGTGTGTGTGTGTGTGTGTGTGCAGGTGGAAGGGCAGGTGAACAGACAAAGTCATTGGGGTAGGATTGTGAAGAGCTGTCAATGCCATGCTCAGGGCTCAGGAGTTTTCAGTTAGATCAGGGGTCAACATAGTGTAGTCTGAGGGCCCAATCCGGCTTGCTGTGTGCTTCTGAATGAGTCATTCATTAGCTGTGGGTGGTTTTCATATGTTTAAGTGCTGAAGAAAATCTGAAGAAGAAGATTTTGTGACACATGAAAACGATATGCAATTCAAATTTCAGTGTCCATAAATAGAACCTGCTGGCACCTGGCCACACTCATTTGTTTACTTATTGTCTGTGGCTGCTTTCACACTACAACAGCACAGTTGAATATCTGTGGCAGAGACCGTATGGCTCACAAAGCCTAAAATAATTACTATCTGGCCCTTTATAAAAAAAGTTTGCTGATGCTTGAGTTAGAGGAGAGAGAAAGATATGACTGCACCAAAGAAATCTCAGTCCTATTTTCCAGGTTTGGGAGACAGTCTGCAAGTTGAGAGATCTAGGTGGAAACTCTCGTTCATCCAGGTGAGATATTTATGAAGGTAAAACAGCAGTTAGCATATGCTAGGCCGTGCTGTGTAACAAGCAAGTCCTCAAGTCTCAGTGGCTTTCAAGCTAGTTTTTCACTCGAAATACATGTTTGTCATGGGCTCTCTGGGGTTCTCATCCATCCTCACTCCAGCATCCAGTCTGAGAGAGAAGCTTCTACCTGGAACATTTCAGCTGTTTTGACAGAGGGAAAAATAGACATAGTGAGTTACACAGCGGGTTGTAAAGATTCTGCCTACAAGCGACACACAATGCTCTTAGTCATAAGTCATTAGCCAGAGCTGGTCTTGTGACCCCTGAGCTTGACACGGCAGGCATAGACAATCCTCCCAAATTCCTCCCAGGGATGGAACCCAAAGGCAGGGGCAGAATTAACTGATATGAGAGGTTGATCTTCTTGCCATCTCAGAGAAAGAACCTACTGGAATGAAGAAGGAGAAGGAAGCCAGGGACATCCTGTTTTCTACCTTTGATGATTTTGAGCATGGTGATAGCATTCACTGAAGTGGGCATCCCAAGAGAAGAGGCCGGGAAATGAGATGGTGAATACATTTGGGGCACGGTGAATTTGGGGTGTCTGTGGGATACCGAGCTGAGGGTGCCTCGTTAAGCTTCTGGAGAAGGAGGTCTGAATTTCAGGACAGCTGTAAGAAACTGGAGACACCTGGTGGTTGTAGAAAATGATTCTCTTCCTAAATACGATGGCAACATAAAGTGCTTAGCACAGTGCCTGGCACAGAATAAGGTCAAGATTTGTTATCATTAAAAATTTTAGCAATTATCCTTTTTCTTACAAGTCACTCTAACCATGGAAATGATTGGAATGCCTGTTAACGATTCACCTTGCCTAACTTTGGCTATGTGGTCATTCCAGTAAAACTGTTTGATAGTACACACGTTTTGTTTTTTTTTTTTTTTTTTTGAACGTTTATTTATTTTTGGGACAGAGAGAGACAGAGCATGAACGGGGGAGGGGCAGAGAGAGAGGGAGACACAGAATCGGAAACAGGCTCCAGGCTCTGAGCCATCAGCCCAGAGCCCGACGCGGGGCTCGAACTCACGGACTGCAAGATCGTGACCTGGCTGAAGTCGGACGCTTAACCGACTGCGCCACCCAGGCGCCCCGATAGTACACACGTTTTGTTCATTTCCTTCTGACCCCAAGCTGGTGTGATTAAGTACACACTTCGCTGACTGTGTATTCCTGCTCAACCCACAACCACTCCTGTGTTTGGGTGGGACCACAATGCCATTAACCTGGAGCTGATTTCTGAATCATCTGAATTCTGTCAGTCCGGCAAAGTAAACGATGGGTCACCTGTTACCACCACTGTTGCTTGAGAACATCAAAGCTTGGAGAATCTGTCAGTGTTCAGGAACCAGATTGCAAAGGCTGTCTATACTTGTATTCCCCAACAAGTTATGGAGAGAAGCACATGGCAGCCCAAATTTTCACACTGTTTGGTTATCCTGGGAAGGGCGGGGTTTCACCTCTGATGGATTTGGCTGGATTTTAGGATCTAAGGTAAACGGAACAAAGTTAAAATTGGAGATGTGCATACGTACACCCTCACACATCAATATTGGTTTTCGCTTTTTAAAGTTAGTCAATTGTGGGGACTAACACTGTTCATCCATTCATTCCTTCATCCAACAAATACGTGAGTTCCCAGTATATCCCAGGCTACCATTGTAGGAATTGGAGAAAGGGTGGTGAATAAGACAAATTCATTGTCCCTACTTTCTGGAGGAGGAGGTAGACATTAACACATAAGGGAATAAATATGTAATATAATGTTAGGTTATGATAACTTTAACGAGGAATGAAAGTAGACGAGGGCAAAGCATCCATGTGATGTAGGAAGTGGTGTGTGTATGTCTGGTGTCCACGTGTCTCTGTTTTACGTTGAACAGGATGGTCAGGTGGCCCGGAAAGCCCTTGCTGATGAGACACCAGTTAAGCAGAAGTGAATAGAGAAGGATTGAGCCATGTTGCTATTTGGGGAAGGATTGCTCCAGTCACAGGGAAGAGAACGTGCAAAGGTCCTGGGGTAAGAAGTCACTTGGCATATTTGGAGAGCCCCAGGTAATTGGGACAGACTTAGCTGAAAGAGAGCTAGGAGGGCAGTTCATGAAGGATGCCTGGGAGCCGGACAAGGCAAGGAACCTGACTGGATGGAACCCAATGGGAAGTGGTCAGAGCATTCAGGGCAGGGGAGTGGCATTATCGGATTCTCATTTCAGAAGTACGACTTGCTTCAGCTGCTCTGCAGGGAGGAGATTGTAGAGTAGCAAAGGTGAACCCAGGGAGGCCGGTTATGTGGTTAATGTGGGTGTCCAATGATGAAGGTCATGGTGGAGGAGGTAAGAAGTATACTATATGGGGACATATTTTGTAGTATTTGCTGAGGGATGGCATGTGGAGTGTGGGAGAACGAGAGGCATCAGAAATGGCTCCACGATTTTTAGACAGAGTAACTAGGTAACTAAACCTGCCATAGTAAGGACCATTGAGGAAAGAGCAGGCTTTGCCGGGTCAAGAGTTCCGGAACCCTCTCCATAATCAGGGCCATGTATCCAGGAATGACTCCTATCCTTAGAGTACTTGGCATTTTGCAAAAACAATTTCCTGTCAGCCTTATGAGCTAGGCAAGACTGATGCTATTTGTTTCCATTTTGCAAAAGAAAATAACCAAGGCTCACAAAGAGTAAGCAGAAGACAGTGTAATAGACAGGACTATTTTGAAACATGAGACAAAACAACTCCCAACTAACATGAGCACAGAAGAAAATGCATTGGCTTTTGCAAATGAAGTATCCCAGGTTGTAGGCGGCCTTAGTCGTGGCAGTGAGGTCTGTCCATCTCTCTGTGTGCACCTGTCCAGTCCAAGATGTTACCTCTCAAGCCGAGACGCACGTTCTGAGCCCCTGCAAAGAGGACTTGGTAGATTCTGTGCATATATTCTTCCAGGATGACCCCCCTTTCACTTGCTGAAAGGCTCCTGCAATGATGTCACTGCAAGACCCATAAAGATGGAAGACTGAGTGTTCAGTGGGTTGGCTGACAGGCTCTAGTTTCATTCTGATCTGGGAGAGGGGAATCCATCGAAGCCCTGTCACCTCACTGCCAGAAGAGATTGCCTTCTTCCTGCTCGGGAAAGATAAAGAACTCTGCCTTCCAGAGAAGCATTTTCCCTGAAGCTGGTCACTGCCAGGCCTTCTGGGACACAAATCCCTTGGATTCCGCTCCAGATGGAGTCAAGCTTACAGGGAAGCCACTGCCCCCGGGCTGTGACTAGGCGGATTCTCAGCCAGGTGTCTCCATACATGGAGTCCTACCAGGCTCTCCAGGACACTACCAACTCCTTGTTGTCTCCCTGCCTCATTGGTTGCTCAGTTCTTAGGTGTCCTTGCTTGTATTCTT
>NW_024412453.1:12819016-12862593 GCF_014898765.1 Herpailurus yagouaroundi
CCCCCGGCCTCCCCAATTTCAAAATATTGGCCATTTTCAGGCATCATCAGTCCTGGGTCTCCTCTCAACTGTATGTGGACTCGCCTTTGATGAGATGTCACCCCTTCCCTTTGGTAGAGGCTACTGGCTGCCCTCCTGAGGACCATCCTCCCTTCTCTGTTAACAAAACTGCATTTGATTTAAGTCTGGGGAGGCACCTGTGCAGCCAAAGTGGGCAACTAACTGTACCATCCACGTTGGGATCAAAGCCAGTCACCAGTGGTACCCTTATTACCCGTTGCCTACGATTCGCTTAGGGATGAACATGTGATGCAGTTCTGGCCAATGGGATCTTAAAGGAGGTGAGGGGTGAACATGTGACCCAGTTCTGGCCAATGGGATCTTAAAGGAGATGGGGGATGAACATGTGACCCAGTTCTGGCCAATAGGATCTTAAAGGAGGCGGGAACTGTGGAAGAGGTGGTCTATTCCAATCAACAAGACTTACCCACACTCACACTGGATAGTTTCAGTTATCCCTAACTTTTTCACGTCACCGGGCAGTTAAGTCAGTTCCTCCACGGCCTTGAATGTTGCTCCCCATGCTCTCCAGCTCATAGAGCTCTGACTCGTGCTTCAAGATCCCATGCAAATGACGCTTCTTCTCCAGAGTTCTTCCCCCTCCCCCTCCCCGCCCATGCCCGGACTTTCTCCTCTGTTTGCTGGCATCCCACGCTTACCTCTCAGGTTGCGTTGTGATCACGTGTCTTCCCCACTCGACTTTGAGCTTTTTCAGGGTAGGGAGTCTTATTCTTGAAGCCATGTCGGTGAATGTCAGTCTCTCTGACGTACGGAAAATGTCCAGTTAAAGTGTGATGCGTGGCAGGATGACCTGTTTTAGCTGCAAAAACACTGGTGAACCTGACAAGTGAGGAAGCAGCCCCACCCGGGGGCATCGCGTGGGGCGGGGGGAGCTGACACGTAGCCTTGCTGTTGTTGGCAGGATGTCCAAACTCCTTATTGTGACATTCCGATTACCTCTCTACCTACAATTTCTTACCATAAGCCCACACTCTTGCAGAAAGCCTGACGTTTTGTAGATCCACACAGACTGTGTTCTTTCAGACAGCTGCTCCTTTTCACTTGCTATCGCCTTGCCTGGGATTTCTCCCCACCTTGTTCACCGTGTCAAACTCCTATTCATCTGTCAAAACCCTCTTCCAATATCCCCCTTTAGGACGTCTTAATACTCCCTGTCCTGAGCTACCTCTGTACTTGGATCATAATTGCAGGCATGGCTGTTGGGTCTGTGTGCTGCCCTTTGTGTGTCTGTCTTCTCTTTAGGAGTGTAGATTCTCCTGATGCAAGAACCACGTTGTCTTCATATCTTCATGCCCCGTGCTGCTCGTCAGAGGCTCCATAACTGTTTGCCTGGTTGAACTGAATCCCTTGTTCCCCTAATTCCACGGAGCCCCCTTCCAGTAGTATCAGTTCGGAGCCTGGAGGGCTCAGTCCAGATTTAGTTGGCTTTCCAATGAGTTGATACAACAATAGTAATAAGCTGGCATTCTGAGTACTCACTATGTGCCAGCATTGTTTCCAAGCCTGCCGTGTTTTATCTCTTTCCACCTACATGGCTACCCTGTAAGGTAGGTGCTCTCTGTGTTATACAGACAAAGAATCAGGGGCACAGAGAGGTTAAGTAACTTGTCCAAGGTCACAAAGCTGGTATTCAAACTGAGACACTCTGACCCTGAGCCCGCTACACTGGGGGAATCGATAGCTCATGCCAGTCTGTCATCGGTACTTTTCTGCCATATTTCCTGTCCCAGATCTTTGTAGCAGTGCTTTTAAATTCTGAAGCCTGCTGGAATTACTCCTCCCCCCTCTGGCTGCAGAGAGCACGCCTGTGTACTTCGCTGAAAGCCTGTGGCATGGTCTTCAATCTTTTCCACACTCAGCCACTTCCAACCTTGACCTTACAGCTGTGAAGACGATCCTTATGGGGCTGCTACTCAGAGGAAAATTGAAATGGTCCCTGTGGGGAGACTGCAGGATTTTGGTCCCAGCCTTCTAATTTCGGATCGGCCCAGAGAAAGGAGCCACGTTAGCAGCACGAGCCACAAAATTAGGAGAGCTCCATTCTTTGCCTTTCTTAAGAAATATGGGCGCTGCTCTAAAAATCTTTTTTTAATCTCCTCTCTGGTCCATGTAACAGGAAATTGGTCTCTGCCATAGGCCAATAAATCTCCAACTTTTTATTGAATATTAAAGAAAGACTTCAAGTCAAGTTCAAATCTCTTTGCTTGGAGTTTCTCACATAACGCTGCAGCTCCGATACCTCCGGTCACAAAAGCTTTAAAAAGAAGGAGAAAAATGGCAAAGCTCTCCAGGTCACTGGCCCACGGGGATGATTTCTTCTCCTTAGAAATAATAGCCTATTACTCTAAAAATCTTAAACAAGGCATTCCCGCTCTGGCTTGCACATTATAATTGAGACGGGGGATTAACAAGTGGAAGTCTCTGGGTGCATCTAAAACAGGCACACGGCCACTTTTCTCGGAAGGTGCTGGGGTCAACCCTGGGCTCTGAAAGAACTGGAAACTGTGATGACCGGCGGGTGGCACTGCCTGGCTGCCCTCTTAGGACCGAGGCTGCCATTTTCCATGCTGCTGAGAGCACTGAGGGATGAAACCACTCGACTAAGTTGCTCTCCTGGAAATTCCTTTGGCCTGGGAAAGTGGCATCACCCAAGGTCACCCAAATGCATCACTTGTACGATGTGGGGGAGAAGCCATTGGCCTTCTTGCCTCGACGTAGGGTAATTCCAAGGTCTTGCGAGCTCCAGAACTGTCCAGAGATCCTTGTTGGAGACACATTGCCCCTCCCAATTCTCTGTTCCACTTCCCGCTGCCCCCCAGGTGCTGACTCGGCCAGCACTCCCCAGGAAACCTCGTGCTTGCTAATCTGAGTCTCTTTCCTGGGGAACCCATCCTAAGACAGACCTTCCTGTACTAGTGTCTTGGAGAAAAACGCTCTGGAAGGACTTAGATGGTTGGAAAGAACTTTAGAAGAAAACATACAGAATGATACCATTTCTGAAGCACACATGCACTTACTTACCCATAGTCTGGTCAGCTGTGGGTGGCAGCTCTCATGAGCCGGGGAGGTCAGGGTAGGTTCCCCGTCCATCTGCTACCAGCTCTTTGTACTGGTGTCTGTGGGGGTTCTTTTCACCCCATGGATATCAGCTTGTTCATGTGACTTGCTCCGGTAATGATATGCAAGTGAAGTAACAGGAGGGACTCCCGAGAAGTCCTGAGAGCCATGCGACCTCACTCTTTTCCCGCTGTCATGAGCGTGGCGATGTTCTGGACAGGACTTGCTCCTTCAGGAAGCAGGGCCACAGCTGGCCCTCAACCTACTGGTAATGTGGCTGAGAAATAAACCTTTGTTGTCAAAGTCATTGAGACTCAAGGAGGTTTTGTTACCAAAGCATGACATAGACACAGCTGACCCATACAAAGGCATCATGGGAATATCAGAGGCTGTGATGGGGCAGATCCTTAGGCAAGTGGCAAGGGTGTACAGGTACATATTTCAGTATGGGTGCTTATTTCCTTGTAGAGTCCACATAGTTGAATTAAAATATCGGATATAGTTTTTTGGGGCACTTGGGTGGCTCAGTTGATTAAGCATCCGAGTTTGACTCACGTCATGATCTCACTGTTTGTGACTTTGAGCCCCGTGTCAGGCTGTGTGCTGACAGCTCACTCTGGAGCCTGCTTCAGATTCTCTGTCTTCCTCTGTCTCTGCCCCTCCCCTGCTTTCACTCTGTCTCTCAAAAATAAACATTTAAAAATTAAAAAAAAATGGGTATAGTTTAAAATAAGACTTGGCATTAAGAGGCACTCTACATTTTAGTACCTTTCCTCACTATGGAAATGGCATATTACAGCCAAGACAATACAGATTAACGGCTAACAGTCAGACTTTTAGGACTCAAATCCTGGCTTCCTCTCATCCTCTCTGGTGAAGTCATTTAAACTCTTCGGGCTATAGGTTTCGTATTTGTAAAACAAAGATAATAATGGTCTCTCCTATAGGGTTGTTGGGAGGAGTAAATGAGATGCTTGCTGTCATGTGCTTTGGGGTGCCTGGTGCGAATAAAGCACTTCACTGCCGAACCCTTATTGTTACCCTTATTAATGAACTTGGGAATCGGGAAAAAATTTCTTAAGTGAAGGGCTCGTAGGTTGATGAAAGTTGGCCACTGCAGTCATGGTCTGCCGGGTCAGCCAGGGACATGGTTACCAGAACCCTCTGACTCAGTCTGACACTCATTTAAGTTATTGGCCTCCGTGTGCCAGATAGAGGGGGAGGCTTACCCCCCAGTGCCCGATGTCCGTGCTTCTCAAGAAATGGGCCCTGTCTCTACGTTAGATGGACTTACTCGCATATCATTCCCATCAGTTTGCAAAGAAAAGCCCCAAAGACTGATTGGGAAGGGTAGAATAGACAGTGGAGAAATCTCTTCGAACGGTGCCTGGCACTTAATAATTGCTATGTAAGTATGATTATTGTTACTGTAATTGTTAGCATCATCATTGTTATTGCTATTCTTACTTTGTTGTTATTATCAATACTACTACATTATTAATATTCTCTTCCGTTGAGGTCTTAGGATCTGCCTCTCCCCCCTTTGCTTCTGCTGTTTAAAACATCTCATCTCCCAAGTGCATGCTCCCGGTTGCTTCTGCAGACCCTCTGGATTAGCACCGAGTCTCCTGTTTGAGCTCCTGTCTCTTGGGTGTGTCTTCTTCTTGCCTGATTTCTCCCTATTCCCATGCCATGATTCCTGGCAGAATCATCTCTCCCCTCAGTATCTTGAATAGAGCTCTGGAGGGGAGGGAGGTGGGGAGGTAGAGATGAGGACTCACTTAGATGAGAAGACCAGACGCCCGGGGATCCTGGGGGGCTCAGTTGGGTAAGCGTCTGACTCTTGGTTTCAGCTCAGGTCATGGTCTCACGGTTTGTGGGTTCGAGCCCCACGTCGGGCTCCTCAGCTGACAGCACGGAGCCTGGTTGGGATTCTCTCTCCCTCCCTCTCTCTCTCTGTCCCTCCCTCCCTCTGTCTCTCAAAATAAGTAAATAAACATTAAAAAACAAATAGAAGACCAGACACCTGTAATGCTCTTTCGTTAGAAGAGACACTGTCTCAGCACTGTCTTCCCCAAGGCAAAGAGAAAGGTTAACTTCCGGGAAGCTTCCTGAAGATACTCCTTCACCGTGTTCTCTCCAGAATGTAATCTGAAGAAGACATCACTGTAATAATGGAGTGACCTATATTTGTGGCAAACTTTCCTACCCTTCCAGGGGGAAGCTACTGAGCTGTGAGACTCCCCCCTTCCAGATGGCTTTGTAGGATGCCCTCCCCTTCAAAAAAAAAAAAAAATCGCAGTGACTCAGACAACAAAGTAATATTCAGCGTAGAATCCTCTCCCCTCCCCCCAACGCGAGTTATTTGCCAGATCCCAAATGGTCCGCGGTTGATGGATGGCGGGTGATTTCTCCATCAGCACACCTTGGAGCCCCAGAGCTAACCCTCTGACAGCGTTAGCATAAAAGATTTACATTTATGTTACGAGGGCCACACAAGAATAATAATTTTAAGATACATTGCCTTGGCTGCCGGTGCACCCTGGGAAATCTAGTAGTGACAGGCACTGAGCCGCACTGTAATTACAAAATGGCAGTGCAGGAGACGTTTTTTGGAGACAAGTAACCAGAGACCAAAGCCATCTGCATGCCTTGGTGGGTTGAAATTACAGTAATATATGAAGACATTACCTGAAAAACCCGGCACCATTTAAATGATTTACTCTTCAGCCCCAGCAAGCTTTAATTTAAGGATAAAGTCATTCAGAAAGCTAATCTGATAGGGGAGGCATTATTTCACACAGTTAAGTTAATTTACAGTAGCTGATTGTTGTGGTTGGTTTTGGTATTATTATCTTCCTACAAACAGCTGATCTGCCAGACAGAAGCAATATACTGCTTAACGCAGTGTCTTAATTCAGCAGGCAAGCTATCTGTGATAAAGGTTTGTTTATAAGCCATAATGGGAAAGTCATTTTGAGGCCATGCTGATAACACTGATGAGAAATATTTTTTTTTAAGGGGGAAAAACTGCACAATTCAGTACATAAACGGATCCGTAGGCCCCGTGCTCATGGGTCTGTCTGTCCTGAATGGTCATTTTCCACTGGCGTTGCCCTCCTTCAAGAGTTTCCTGCCCTGTGGTCCTGGGCACGTTGACCCCAAGTCACCCTCGTGCCTGGAGACCGTATCTTCCCTATTGCCAAATTGACTTCCCTGCCAAGTCCTTGAGAAAACCAGGTCGTGAGAGCCCGGTGAATTCGGCTGCCCAGCCGGCTACCTGCTTTCCAAGGGAAAAGGGAGTGTGGATATCTGCCCTTAACGACTCTTTTCATCTTGGAGAGACCCAGAGCATGTTCCCTTATGGATGTCAAGGTAGAAAAGCATCAGGAAGTGGTCATTTGAAAGGGAGCTAACCACTTGGGTGGTGGGCAAAACTGGAGATTTTGAAAGGGTAGATAAAAACCAACTTGGTTTTTTTTCCTTGGCGAAACTTAGAAAGGGTGGTCATGTTTTGTGTTGACTCAGGAGGCCGAGGTGATTCAGAGCTCTATTAACACGAGCAGAAACATTTGTCTAACGGATTTGCGTTCATCTGCTTAGGGATGTTTTATTGAAGACGAACATTCTCTTGTCACCTCATGAGTTTATCTCAATAGGAAAGGCACCGCTTTTGGAAAGGGGCTGAGGAAATGCTACCCAAGGGACCAGGAAATATTTGCCAGTGGTCTAAGACAGGAGTTCATAAGACCATCATCTGTCAGGAAGGACCAAGAAAGTCAGGGATTGGTGAAGCTAATAGGGGCTTACCCCAGCCTCCTTCATAAGTAGCAACCGTTTCTTGAATTCTTATTATGGAGAATGCAGTGTGTTGGGTGGATATAATTCCCTTCCGTCTCCCGTGTGTAGGTGAAGAATCTGGATTCAAGAGGGTGCATAACTTCAATCAAAACACAGAGCTGGATGAGTCCTTTCCTGTGTTTATGACAGGTAGCTTTCAAAGATGGCCTCGGCGATCCCCATCACGTGATAATTCACCCGGTGATTGTGGGCTGCACCTGGTGATTTGCTCCTAGTGAGTACAACACAGAAAAAGTGATGGGCTGTCATTTCTGTGATTCGGCTACAAAAGACCGTGACTTCCTTCTTGCTGATAGTTTTTTCTTCTTCTTTTTTTTTTTTAAAGAATTTTTTTAATGTTTATTTTTGAGAGAGGGAGAGAGAGAGAGAGAGACAGAGACAGAGAGAGACTGAGCAGGGGAGGGGCAGAGACAGAGGGAGACACAGAATCCGAAGCAGGCTCTAGGCTCTGAGCTGGCAGCACAGCGCCGGATGCGGGGCCTGAACTCATGGGCCATGAGATCATGACCTGAGCCGAGGTCAGAGATCATGACCTGAGCCGAAGTCGGACGCTTAACCGATTGAGTCACCCAGGGACCCCGATATTTCTTTTCTTGCCTTCTCACCGTGCCTGCGTTGTGGAGGTAAGCCGCCATGTTGGAGATGCCCACTTAGCAGAGAACTGAGGGTGAAAAGCTACCGAGCGGCTGAATGAATTCTGGCCTGAGAGTCTTTCCCCAGGGGAGTCTTGAGATGTACTGACGTCCTGATGGGCACGCCCTGACCGTAGCCTGTCAGAGACCCTGAAGAAGAGGCCCCAGCAAAGCCACATCTGGGTCCCCATAGAAACTGCAAGATAATAAAGTTGTTGTTGAAGGTCCCTAAGTTTGGAGATCACTCATTAGCTGGCCGTAGACAACTAAAACTGCATTTTCAAGGACACAGTGTAGCACGATGCAAGGAATTCCACAGACCTGGGTAGAAGTCCAACCTCAACATCTTGACCAAATTGGCTCCTGTCTCTTGGTGTCGCCTGCAAAGCCGAGGTAGGGAAATCTACCTTACGGGGGTGCGCAACAGTGTAATTATTCTCTCAACCTCTGTCTCCTGGGGAATGCCTGGCTCATTCAGTGTAGACTCCAATAAATGGTAAGTTACTGTTATGATTTAAATTTTTTTAAATTTACGTTTATTTATTTTTGATGGAGACACCGAACCCGAAGCAGGCTCCGGGCTCCAAGCTGTCAGCACAGAGCCCAATGCGGGGCTCGAACCCACAAACTGCAAGATCATGACCTGAGCTGAAGTCAGACTCGTAACCGACTGGGCCACCCAGGCGCCCCACTGTTATGATTTTATATGTGACTTGTGACCATTAATTGAAGTCTTGCTCCCCAGTCCTTTATCACTGCCAAACTCACCTGTTAATCATTCCTGCTCCTGGATACTTTGCTACCACTCCCTTTCCTTCTGTCCACAATTGCTTCTCCACCTTTCAGAGATCCACCCATCTTTTAAGTCTTGGTTGACATCCTTGTTCTTTCAGGAACTCGTCTCCTATCCCTACCGTATTTTGTGAGCTTTCTTTCCTCTGTCGGCTTTCATAATTGGGACCAATTCTTGGTCCTTGTTTCCTGTATCACAAGGGTGTGTGCATGCATGTGTGCATGTGTGGAGGGAACAGGGATGTGCCGCTTCAACTATCCCAACTTGGAGGATGGGGCTTCTGCAGAGGATAGTTGTACCACATTACAGACTGTGCTGAGCATGTACCTCAAAGTCAGGTGGGTCAAGATGTAATCTCAGCTCTGAGCCCCACTCACTAGGCGATCTCCACAGAGGTGTTTGACTTCTCTACGCCTGGCAACTATGGTCACGTTAGGACCCCATTCAAAACCTTTTCATGACTTCCTGTGACACTTGTGTGAAGTTCACCATCTCTCCCGTGACTTGTAGGATGTGCCATTGTCTGACCGCTACAGTTTCCTCTTGGATCATTTCCTCTTTCACACGCAGCATCAGCGAAACTGGCTTTTTGACGCCTCAAGCTTGTCCAGCTTCTTCCCGTCCTGCCTCAGGGACTTTGCATGTGCTGTTCCCTCTGCTAGGTACACCTTCAACCTCCTCTTTATCTTTATCTGGCTAACTTCCACGCAGTACTGAGGTCTCAAACGAAACATTGTTCCGTCGTGAAAACCTTTCATGACTTCCCCAGGCTTGTCTGGGTCTCCACAACTTGCTGTGTGTTTCCTTCTTAATGCTTGTCGCAATTATGGGGGATGAATTGAGATGAATTAATTATTAACTGGGATGATTATCTGATTTATTTTATCTCCTTCTCTAGACTATAAGTGAAATGAAGGCAAAAATAAGTAAGTAAGTAAATAAATAAGTAAATAAATAAAAAGCAAGAAAGAGAAGAAAGAAAAAAACCTTGGCTTGTTCACTGATGTAACCCCAGGACCTAGGACATTCCCTAGTATGTGATAGCCACTAACTAAAGATTTCTGGAATAAATGATGGTTTCCTTAGCTGTCTAAGTTGAAAGCAAAATATCTGTCTTACAGGATTTGAGGGAGGAGTTGGTGAATAAATGTTCGCTAATTTGGGGGGGGGTGTTGAGGAAGCCTTTGTGTTCTGTCCTATAGCCTCACAAATCAGATGGACTCCCCAATCTCTTCTGAGATCCCCCTGAGGAATCTACTTGATGATGTGTTAGAGAGTAATGCCGCCTTTTCTGAATATTCTATCTGGAAGCCAGAGGGGGTGTTGATGTTGCACACAGCATTTGGTATTTCTCTTTTTTTTTTTTTTTAATTTTTTTTAACGCTTATTTATTTTTGAGACAGAGAGAGACAGAGCATGAACAGGGGAGGGGCAGAGAGAGAGGGAGACACAGAATCTGAAGCAGGCTCCAGGCTCTGAGCTGTCAGCACAGAGCCCGACGGGGGCTCAAACTCACGGACCGTGAGATCATGACCTGAGCCAAAGTCAGATGCTTAACTGACCAAGCCACCCAGGTGCCCTCATATTTCTCTTTATCCCAAAGCCTGTCCTTGGTGAGGTCATCAGGAGACACCTCTTTCTGAGCCCTTTCCTGTGGGGTGATCCGTTCTGCTTTCCACCTTCTCGGGGAGCAGGAAATCTTTCCCCCCACTCTCAGACACAGTGTCTCCTTTCTTCCTTATTACACTTGGTATCGGAATGTAGACGCCTATATCTCACCCATAGCAGGCTTATCAAATAATGTCAATAAAGGCAACTCTGTACCTAAGATGAATCTCCATTCCCTCTGCTGAAAAAGACGATGTCTTCATAATTACCCAAATCCCTGAGCAAGGATCTGGCTTATATTAAGTGTGCATAAATATCAATTCCTTTATCCCACATACAAAGGCATATACTAGAAAGAGCAAAATTATTAATACATACTAGAGAAGGGGTCAGAAAGCACTTGGTGGGGAGGAAGGACCTGGGGAAGAAAGGCTGATTGAAATAGCCCCATTGGAGGGCAGAGACCCTGCCACATAACTTCTGAGACTGGTTAGTACTCTAATGGCATACCCTTGGCCCAAGGGCACGCTGGTTGGTTTGATCTCTGGCCCGATACCCAAGAAAGGGAAGACACCATTTGACACAGCTTGCAGAGCTGAGGATGACCAAACTTTTCCTGGAGAAGGTCTGGATGCAGGTGACTGACCCAGCACAACACTCTTCCCCAAGCTGTTTTTCTTCCCACCTGAAGTCAACCAGCATATATGCATACCAGGAAATGTGCTTTTTAAATTGATGATCTCTGGGCTAGACTATAATCGGTGCGAGGGCAGGCTCTCTGTCACATACGATTGTTTCCCCAGGGCCCAGCACAGCCCAGGCATATGGTGACCACTTCATTCTCCCCACTCCCATGCCTTTTCCTATGGTGATAGCTCAGGAAGTCTTTTTTTTTTTTTAATTTTTTTTTTCAACGTTTTTTATTTATTTTTGGGACAGAGAGAGACAGAGCATGAATGGGGGAGGGGCAGAGAGAGAGGGAGACACAGAATCGGAAACAGGCTCCAGGCTCTGAGCCATCAGCCCAGAGCCCGACGCGGGGCTTGAACTCAGGGGCCGTGAGATCGTGACCTGGTTGAAGTCAGACGCTTAACCGACTGCGCCACCCAGGCGCCCCGCTCAGGAAGTCTTAAAAGGCTGTATTTGGCTATCTCTGGAGCCCCCTTTTAACCCTTACGACCCCATCATACTCTTCTCAAAGTTCTACAAGTTACACCTCCTGGCACTCTCGCATCCTCCCAGGCTGAAAGGCTGTGACTGTCCCTTCAGATGGGTTCTATTAAATATGGGACCCCAATACATTCAGAAGCACCAGCTTCTGTTTCGCACGCCATGTCCATTTGACAAGAGTGAAGTGATTAATTAACGTGGTGGGTCTATCTTCTACCCAGCTGTCGTGTGCTGCAATGGAGAGCAAGAAAAATCCATTAGATTATACTGAGAGATAGCTGAAAGAAAGTTTAGATTAAGTTTATCTCTCGAGGCAATTTTATTAGATAGATTAAGTTTCTGTTCATCTCTCCAAAGACCGTAGTAATAACCAGTGTCATGACTTTCAAATCCTTCGACTGCAGAGGGTAATCAAACATGGTTGTCTTTTTATCCCCTCTTTTACTTGTTAGTATTCCACAATCCTGCCTCGTCCATCTGTCAAAGGGATAGTGGTAAGGGGATCAGTGTTGACAAGTGATAGTACAAATTATGTAATGCCGATGACATTTCACTGTCTCCTTCTGATCTGCTCTTCCTCCTCTCAATCACTCCTTATTCTATAAAAAGCGCTGAAAGAGAAAGGCAGCTGTGGGAGCTATTGGCTCAGGTCCCTGAGCCCCAGGGGCAAAACGGGGTGAATTTGAAGTGTACAGAAGGCTTCTGAATTAGACATGGGGCCTGGGAAGATGACCTGACTGACAGAAGGGGAAATTGAGGTCATCATCCTACAACAGGACTTTGGCAGCCGCCGCTCGGGACCGCGTTTGGTCATGCTCTGGTCCCATGAAAAACTTGACATGTCAGGCCCATGGCGGCGACGGGCTTTCTGTTCCAAGAATATACCCTCTGACTTCTCCTCCATGGGGGAATTTACCCTTCCTTTCGGGGACTCGGTATAGCGTGATATTTTTAAAAAAATTTTTAATGTTTATTTTTGAGAGAGGTCCGGGCTTTACCTGAGTCCCACGATACGATGCGTGGCAGGAGACTATTAACTATTTCAGGATTCTTTCAGCCAAATAGACTTTGTCTTCAGTACTAGGGTTCCAGAGTTGTGGGTGAGTGGAGCAGGTTGGATAGTAGACTCATTTGTTCCAGAAACATTTATTAATCACATACTACGTATTATGTGCTTTTCTAGGCACATCTAGATTCTCGATAGTTAGCACTTTGTCAGTTCATGGAGAGAAGTATCCCCGTTTCCCTCCACGTTGGTATTTCCATGACCTGCTGTGGTATCTGGAATGCAACGATTCGTCAGTGTTTCTTGAGTAAGTGAATAGGTGAATGCATACCAACTCGTCCCCTTCCCAACCACTCACCTTGAGTTGCTGAGAGACTGAGTCATTACTGGAAAAGTTTCTCAAGACAGGGGAAAATGCTATCATTCACGACCAGCAGTCAAGGCCAGGAGGCAGAAAAAGGATTCAAGACCACATTTCACCATGAAGTATTCTTTAGAATGTAAAGTAAAAACAAATAGAATTTTATTAATCTGCTTTCGCCTACAGCCCGGAAAAGCCCTTGTGTCAAAAATACCTGCCTCTAAATTATGCTTTGTCTTCCCATTATAAATTTTATTAACCACTCTTTTATTAGCAGTCTTATTACAGTTGATCTGCACATGAATGAAAACAATTTACAAATGATCAGGGTTGGATTAGAGAAACCATAAACTCAATGCAAATTGTTACAAATTATTTACTGGCTTAGCACAAATCTGCATATAGATTGAGGAAGTCAATCAGAAAGGTACCTTAAGGTATTCTTCACAAGATAGGATTGTGAAGATATTGCAGACTGGCACGCATCGTGCAGAATAGAAATGAAAATAAATAGATTCATTTGTCAAATACACGTAGGGGTGGGTCTCCTCAGTCAGAACTTTGGAGTACTGGGTATGCGGGGAAACTGAAAAGGGGTAGGAAGTTGGGGGCGGGGGAAGATGGTTGCAAGTGGGCTTACTCTAAATATAAGGTCAAGAATCACAGAGAGAGAAAGGGGATTTCAGAAACACAAAAAGCAGAAACATCAACCCAGCACCTTAGAGGCTGACAGAATCTTCCTCATGTTTCAGCTCATTAATCTTCCAGCAGCTCTGTAAGATGGGGAGGACCATTACTGTAGTTTGTCCGTTGAGGGAGCTGAAGTTTTGTAATGTGGCCATGGTCACGCAGCCATCAGGACTTGGATCTTAAAACTCCATGCCTTCGTCTTAGGATTCACCAATGGAAGTATTGCCTTTGTTTTTGGAGCTGCTCTTTTGGGGGGCAGGTGGTGGTGGATGGGGGTCCTCGGGAATAGCTCTGAAGTCCTAACTCTCTGCCAGCACCGAAGCCTTGAATTAATCTCGCTTGTGCCTTGACTTCTCCTTTATGAGAAGAACGGTGCCAGGAGGCGGCATGATTTCATGCAAAGAACACAGGTCAAGCATTTGGAAGTGTGAGCTCGTCTATACAGCTTGCTGTGTGACCTTAGACAGTTTTTAACTCCTTCTGGGACTTGATTTATTCAGGGGGATAGGATCGGGTTTCTTTGAATTTTCTGAAAGTTTACTGAATTGAAGCTCAGGGCCATGAGACACAAATACTGGTGTGTATTCTTTGCAGACTCACACCATCCCTTGGCTAGGGGGAAAATGTGCAAAAGTGGAGTTCTCACCCCTTATTCCCACCTATTGTGGATGCTTTGCTTATTTCCCTTCTCTAATATTTCAGTTTTCCTCCTTCAGTCAAAGCTGCTCTTAGATTATTTTTCATTTGTAGTAACTCAACTCTTTTCCCATGGATATTTGGCTCTTAATGGAGATCAGTCTTCATCTAAGTGACGATACCCTTAATGGTGACATTTCAGATCTCTTCATTAGGTGGGAAGAGCTTTTGAGGACTCAGGGGCTTCTCAGGATGCCGTAAATGCAGCTATGAGTGCAGGAATTTATTCCTTAGATCCCGTGGCTAGTATGGTGGAGCTGTAGGGGTGGGGGTGGAGGTGGGGATGGGGCCATCCCACCTCCCCTCTTCCCTGGAGGAAATTTTACCTGCCCTCCTTGTGGCCATTTCACAGCATCAATGATGAGCGTAAGTAGTACTAAAGTGGGGAGGGGGGACATTTCCCCCTCCATCTCCTTACCGGCTAAGGGACCCATTTCACTTCATATGCAGCATAAGCTTGATGATATTAATGGTAACAAGAGCCGCATCGATTAGAGGCTAACCACAGGCCAGCATGAGCTCATCTTCTATATGCTTTATTTTATTGAATGCTCAGGAGAGCTCTATCATCTGGGATTATGTTTTCACCCCCTCTTACAGATAAGAAAGTAGAGATTTGGTTGGGGGGGGGGGGGAGATTGATTTAATCACACAAGGAATTGGAAAAGATGGGACTCGGTCTCAGTTCATTCTCTCTCCGAAGTCTACATCCTTAGCCAATCAACTATGCTAATCTCATGAGTTTGAAATATATGGGCCTGGACCAGATATACTTCATAGATCTTTTCCATTTCAAAGATACAACTAATAAGTTCCTAGAGTTGAAGAGTCTTTTCAGAGCTTCTGGCCCAACACCCTATGTTACAGGTAAGGAAACGGGGGCAATTAGATGGGAATTTTTTACAAACACATGTGAGGAGAGGGCATTGGGAATGGCATTGGAAGCACCTGGGCAATGGACAGGCAGAAAATGTTGACTTTTCTCCTCTTATCCAGATCCTCCACACCCAGTTAAGAATGTTGTGCACTGCACACCTCTACTGGGTGCCATTTGTACGGACCGTGTGGCGATACACTGTCCCTCTTTTTTTTTTTTTTTTCCAGTTCCCCTCTGCTGTCATATATGACCAGCACATTTTCTTATCTTCCTATGATTTTATTTCACAGCTATTTCTAAGACAGAGGAGAGCTTGCATCCCTCTTTCTTTTCCTTTTCCTTTTTCCTAAAAGAGAAGCCGGGAGCTTGCAGAGACTTGGGTTGCTGGCATCGCTGACTTTGGAGGTTGCTGGCTAATCAATCAGGAGCTGCATTGTGAATGCCTGGCATGGATTTTCTTTTTTCTTTTCATCCTTTGTGCGGGCTGTGTGTGCCCGCACGCATGTGCATGTGCACACCACTTTGGTGCCTTTCCACCAGCAAAGGACTCCGGAGCTGGATGTAATTAAACAGCAGCCGCGTACTGTGTTCAGGCTTGCTTTGCACGCAGATCTTCTCCCTCGCTCCACTTACAAATGCCCCACCAGCCCTGTGCTCAGCCTTCATTAAACAGCCTGCTGACTGGTCTCCCCGGGACTGGGATCTAGGGTCTGGGACCCATGAGGGACGCGCACACGGCTGTTAGCAAGCCTCTAGGCCGCTCAGAGGCTGCGGAGTGTGCACTGAGCTGAGTCAACAGCGCCTCTGCGGGGACTCCTGGCCGTGACACCGGTGGCTGAGACTTCGTGCCTCTTGGAATGCTCAGCCAGAGTCCTCAGGAGTTGAATTCGGATAAAATTGAAAGGTAAACTAATTATAGTGGGGCCGTTTGTGCTTCTGTGGTTTACCTTATGTCAGCATTTCCAGGTTAAACTGCCTTCTTTGGGGATTTCAAAATCTGCTTTAAATGTCTTTTTTCACTACTGTTCATCCCGCTTCCTAATCTAGTTCCATTACAGGTTCTGATTTTTAGACAAATGGACGCGATCACCACCCTTACGGGTGGCTCAGGCGCAGATGTATTTTACACGCACACGTGCGCACACACACTCACAAAACAGCAAATGCGCACGGACCACTGTATACATTCAAGATGGTTTCAGTTGTGACACAAAGTCAGATCAAACGGGCCAAAGGAAATGTATAGCTCGGCGTCTGTGCCATCCTGGGACTCCAGTGCTTTGTTAGGACTTTGTCTCTCTGACCCTGCGTTTCTCCCCCCGGCTTGTCTCAGCCACGCAGCATTCTTCACAAGGGAACCACCCCATGGTCAGCAAGATGGCTGCCAGGAGCCGTGTGGTAGAAAACACCCATCTCTCGTGGATTAACATCAGGGGGAGGATGATTGGTCCTGCCAGGGATCACGTGCCCGGCCCTGAGCCAATCACAACGGCTGTGGGAGGGATTGGCGAATTGGCTGGCCTGTGTCACACGTCATGGGAGTGTGATTGACAGCCCAGGTCATGTGCCCATCCCTGAGCCAATGACAACAGCTGTGGGAGGGATCAGGGATCAGCCGTCAGTGTCCCAACACCGAGGGAGGGAGATTGACAGCGTTGCCAGCACCACGGGGAGAGGAGAAATCGCCGTCTGTTGCTTCCTGGTGGTGTGACCGGGCAGTGCCCTTCATGGCCCTGCTTTTTAGTTTCTCCCACCGTGGAAGGAGTGGCATATCATTCATCTCACAGGGATTATTAAGGGCGAAATGAAATAATAATACATATAATGACCAGTTATTAGGGAGCTGCTAGTAGTAGATACTAGGCACTTAACAGGCACTTTCTTATCGAGTTAGTCATCCCCCGAGCTTGCGGTATGGGATGTGAATAGAAAGGCCCGTTGCTCATATACGTGTGCAAAATAAGCAGGTTTCCTTACTAGAGGGCTACTCGGAGTCTTTGGCACAAACATCCCCAACCAATTATCAAACCACTTTTAATCTGGATGCTTTCTGTTGGTAGGTCCTTTTAGGATAATAATGTCTCACATGACCCAGTTTTGGAAGCACACTTTCTAATATTAGGAAGTCTAAATCCTAACTAAAGGCAGACCAGGGAGCATTTGTATCTGGCTTGTCTTGTTTGGGTCCCTTGTAACCATTTGTACAGAATTTCTCTTTGACAAGTTTCTCTGTGAGATCATGTGAAACCCAAAATTAAAAACAGTTAATGCATGATTGTGAGATGTGGTTGTGGTCATCAACAGTGTTTGCATCCAGACAAACTGCTCTCAGCCTTCAGTGTCAGAGAAGTGTGCACCTCATCCAAGCATATCCATTTTGATTTTCTGGAGACCATTTCCCTTGTTGCTTTGGCTGCCAGGGAGCTCAGAGTCAAATGTAAGCCCCACTTGGAGTGCGTGCGCAGAACTTCTGTCATGCATTTTGTGTGTGGCTCTTATCCCTGATGGTCTCTTCTTTTTCTACTCCTTGTATTCCTTTTATTCCGATCTTAACAATTACTGATATTTACCTTGTTTTCTTTTTCTGAGGGGCTCAGATCTTTGTGGGCCTGAGGTGGGGCTCAATAAATAAATACACAAATAAAAAGCAGGTGGGATCTCAGGGGCCTTTTTCTGCAAAGATAATGTTGGCGGTGCTGATACCCTTTTCTTCACCGCTAACGTCTTGGCTCTGCTTGGAGCCGCTTGCTCAATTACAGCACCAGGCTCCTGTTTTACAAGGCTTCCTTTGAGCACATCTAATCAGGAGCAGCTTCTCACTGCAGTCTCTTTGTTCACTGACTGGAACCTTGAATGCCTCGCTTTGCCTAATAAATAACCCAGGGGCTCAAACTTGGCCTTAGCCTTTATTGAGAAAATGGAACCGGTGCAGCTCTGAAGCATATTCAAAGCCAAGGCCGTTGGAAGGTCAGACATCTCTCAGGCATTTCAGGAAGGTTGTATACTGCTCCGTTTCCCCACACGTTGATTGGACTTTCTCTTTTTTGTTTTCATTGAACTCTCAGAACTTGCTCCTATCTTGGCACGGACAACCCTGGACAAATCCCCTGGTGTAGGGGTTGCTCGGCGACTCATTTCTACACCTGGGTGTGGACTCTGGCGTTAATGCCGGCCATGTGCAGGGCTGGGCTCCGTCCAAGGAACCACGTGTGAAGCCCCCGTTACTTTCATCCTGGTTTTTCAACTCTCAACACTAGATGACAGCAATCCAAGGCCCCCGGAGCAAAAAGGCCATGACCCGAAAACGGCCCCTGGCCGGTACAGACCTGTGTTCAAATCCTAGCTTCACTGCTGTGCGCTGTGAGAGTTTCGATGAATTCCCTTAAGGCTCCAAGTTTCAGTTTCTTCATTGATAAAGTACCTCCCTCACAGTGTGGGGAAATTAAGTGAGCTAATATCTGTCTTCCTTCTGCCTCCATTGACCTAGTTAACTCTGCTTCCTCTTGAGATTTTGGTTTAGGAGATGCGCCCTCGTGGGAAGGCTTCCCTGGTCTTTCTGGCTGGGGCATGCCCCTTTTTACAAGTTTCCATCATACAGAGTATCTTCCCTACCCCTTCCCCCCCAGTACCTGTCACAGCAGCATTTTTATTACATTTGCTCATAGGATTATTCCAGCAGACTGCAAGCTGTGTGCGGACAGGCACTGGGCTTCTGTTCGTCACTGCATCCCCAGTGCTAGCCTCTGGGATGAGCATATAGGAAGGACTCAGGAAAGAATGAAGGGCAAATGGGGCCCCTGGGTGGCTCAGTCGATTGAGCGTCTGACTCTTGATTTTGGCTCAGGTCATGATCTCACGGGGTATGAGTTCAAGTCCCGTGTTGGGCTTTGCACTTGATGGTGCGGAGCCTCCCCGGGATTCTCTCTCCCCTCTCTCTCTGTCCCTCCCCTGCTCACATTCTCTCTCTCTCTCTCTTTAAAAAAAATAAATAAACATTTAAGAATGAGCAGTCAATGAACGAATGAAGAAGGTGGCTTCACAGTGTCATTCAGGATATGCACAGGGAAGAGAGGAGGGTGTGGATTTCGGCATCTACCTGCTGTAAACCAGCCGTGATGCTGCGGGCTTCACTAAGGCCAGCACGTTTATGACTCAACACAATCCCACGAGGCAGTGGGAGCACAGATGTGAGGCCCAGCGCATGTTGTCCGGGTTCGGACATTAGATGAATGAGTGAACACGTCTCCATGACGTGTATGAAGCTGGAGAGTCATCCACAAAAGAATTTCAGCATTGCGAAGACGGAGGTTTGCCCCCTCCTTACACCCCATTTCCTGGACATATCAGGCGACAGACGGACAGCTTGTAGTTTGAAGTGTTTTCGCCGGTACCCCTTACCCAACCCCAGCTCAAGTGAGACCGTATGCTCGTTATTTATTATATCAGTCTGCATATTGAGATAATTGGGTTGTGTAATATGGCACACAGACTAATCTAAGAATGATTTCTGCTGAATAGAAATTACTTATTTTGATTCCTCGGGGGTTTGTTTTGTCAAAACTCATGTAGTATTTAGCAAAGTAATCATTGTTCAATTGCCGAGCACAGGAAGTGTAAAATTATCCTAATAAGAAGGAAAGGAATAAGAGAACGAGGGTCGCTGACCTCGTCAACTTGATTAGTGATGGTGTTGCGTCTCATCCTCGAGGCCTAACCTCCACACTGCTTGTGAAGATCACCATGTACCTTTCTATCTCACCGGCCTTAATTAGATATGCAATTTGTCATATGGTTGTTCAACCAGAATAGAGACAAACAAACAAAGAAGAGACAGAAGACGGGGCATGTTACTGAAATTCACAAGAAAATTGCTCAATAGCAAATCAATACCCAAACTGGAAAGGGAGTTTTCAAAGCAGAGACTGGATTTTCCAAATACAGTGACAGGCTGTGTGGCCTTGAATTAGCCCCTTAACCTCTCTGAACCCAAGTCCTTCATCTGTCAGATGGAGTTTGTAAGAACACATACCTGAAGTTAGGTCCTTTACAAACAGCAGCCTCTGGTGTTCATCTGCCTCATTCCAGAGAGTTGTTGACCACTTGGCCCCTTCTTGCTTTGTGGGAAGTTTGAAGTAACACATATGTTCATGGAAATCTTTTTTTTTTAATGGTTATTTATTTTTGAGAGAGAGAGAGAGAGAGAGAGAGAGAGAGAGAGGAGGAGGGGCAGAGAGAGAGGGAGACCCAGAATCCAAAGCAGGCTCCAGGCGCTGAGCTGTCAGCAAAGAGCCCGACGCGGGGCTCGAACCCACGAACCACGAGATCATGACCTGAGCAGCAGTTGGATGCTGAACCCACTGAGCCACTCGGGCGCCCCTAAGTGCTGAGCAGATGTTAATGACAGTGTTACTATTAATGCTAGTGTTGTTGCCATCTGTCCTGTGGGGAGATGATTTCCAGGCCTTTGAAGGATGGGAGTTCAGAAACGGGGAACTACAGGGAGCTGGTGTGTGTAACCGAGAGGGGGCTGCAGCCGCGGGGCAAAGGAGCAACGCTGGCTGTCAGAGGCTTTCCGTCCCTTGCTTCCACCTCCTGGGTAATAACGTGGCCTCCGCAAGTGCCCAAGGCCAGCCAAGCCAGAGTATTTGCTCTGACTTCAGAAGTTTTCCTAGGAGGCAATCTGATTCATTTCCAAACCAGGCAATCCTGAGTGATAGCCACGATGGCTGGGGTTTCCTGTCTCTAAGTCCCCTCTAACCTGCCCTCCAGGGGGTGGGTCTGTTTCTTCCTTGCAGGGGAAACTCCTTGGGGGCTTATGGTTGCCATCACATAGTCTCCCTCCTTCCCTCCCTCCCTCCACGGGCTTCTTGGCCTCTGGTGCATTCTCCTGACCCTTCTTGGCCTCAGCAGTGGAGTTCAGGGTTTTTCTTTTGCCCACACTGGCCGGCTGTCTGTTGGGGTGTCCAGCAGTGCTGGGAGGCCTCGTTAGACAGCCCAGAACCTTCCGGGTTTGCATCAGGCTGTGTTTCTTGGCATCCCTTCGCGGTAGAGGTTTCGACCGTTCCTGCCACTCATGGCCCTTCATGAAGTTACATCACCTGCTCTTTTCTCAGACAGGGATGGCTGTGATTATTGCCGGACTGGGGCTGGCCCGGTATTTCTCCCCAAAACCGAGTGCAGGCTTAAGAATGAGTCTCAGCATGGAACTCTTCAGGGTGGGCCCTGGAAACCTTCCCCGTCACCAGCTTTCAATCCTGTGACACACCGCGCTGTCTCCCATGTGTTTGTGCCTGGAGAATTTGGGGTTACCATCTTCAATTTCCTTCCTGCGGCGACAGCGTCTGAGATGTGATAAATGTTGTTCAGAAGAAAGTCAGTCATCCTATTTATCTGTTACAAGGGTACAGAGCCACCTTTCTTTCAACAGATAGGACCGACAAGATTATAGGTGTTTTGTTTTTTTTCCCAAGCTGACATTTAGTAAATGCTTACTGTGTGTGAGATGCTATTCTAGTGGTATTCTGTGGATTCTCCTCCTGGATCCATTTTCCATGCCCATTTTAAAGACGAGGAAGCTGAGGCCTAGAGAGGAAAAGTCACATGCTAAGGCTAGGAAGTTTTGGAGACACAGAGGTCAGAATTGTTTTCTGCATTGTGTGCTGCCTCGAGTCCAGGGACTCAAACCTGTTCTCACCTCACGTCCCCCAGGAAGGGGGGGGGGGTGGATTCTAGCTGGTAATGGGTGTATGTGTCTTTGCATTCTATGAGTCTCATTCAGGGCCAGGCGGACAGAAAGCATTGGACAAGTGTTTGTTGAATGAATAGATGCATGTGCATGACCAACAGTGTTGTGACTGAATGGGGACTCCTGGTTGAATACCTGAATTATTCATAGGGTCCAGGGCTTTTGGAGCGTCATGTCAGGTGCTGGTACCATCCCAGTGGAATAAGAAAATAAAAGGAAAGGGGTTGGATGATTCGGAGAAGTGTCAGAGCCTCTCAGGGACGCCCAGACTGCCACACCAGGAACTGGAAAGCCAAAAAAATTCTCTGGTCTCTCATCTGTGATTTTCTCTGTGTATCTGATCCATTTTTCTCCCTCTGCAGGGGACGGTTTTGTTTCTTCTTCTTTGCCCACTTCATGGGCAAAGGATGACCTCCAGACTTTTCCTGTCCTGCTTCATGTCCCAAGTCCAAATTCCCAGGAGGGAAAGTCCGGTTTCCCTGGATCAGTTGAGATATGTGTCACTGGTCCGGTTACCAGTCACGTGAGGGCGTTAATGTCCAGTACAAACACAGCTGCCAGGAATCCTGCTCCCAATGGGGGGGTGGGTAATCAGACAGGTGGGAAACATGTTTAAATATGAATACCCAAGGCTGCTGCTCCCTTTTCAAAGTAGATCGGACTTAGGCTGTCTGACTTACAGGGTAAGAAAGTGGTTTGCTCACATCAGCCTCTCTGTGCAATAGAAATGTGTCAACGAACCTTTGGGAATACCATGCCCAAAAGAGGAGGCCCTTCAGAATGCGCCAAGATCCACTGAGAGACTGGGAGGTGTGGGGACCGTCTTTAAAGTTAGTTTCTCACCCCATGGGTACAGGTGATGCATGAAGTTTCCAACGGTGATGCTTACGGAGCCCCTGGGAGGGGAAGTCTTTGATGGCCGATGGCAGGCATGGCATCCGCCCCCAAGCCTGGACTGTAGCACGTGTGTGTTAGATGAATAGGAATGTGTTTGTGGGGCCTTGTTACATTTCAGGCTCTAATACCAGCCATGTTTTCACTTAACTTCTGTCCAAGGGCTTTATGCATCCTACTTAGTATTTTCTTCCCACTTTAGCGATGAGGATTTGGAACTTCAGAGATGTTTAGCAACTTGACCAGATTGGGATTAGTGCTTCTGGGATTTGAATCTAGGTTTATCTGAATGTGTACCCTGGACTTTTTTTTTTTTAAGGTTTATTTATTATTTTTGAGAGACAGAGACAGAGTGTGAGCTGGGGAGGGGCAGAGAGAGGGAGACACAGAATCTGAAACAGGCTCCAAGCTTGGGCTGTCAGCGCAGAGCCTGATGCGGGGCTCCAACTCATGAGCCATGAGATCATGACCTGAGCCGAGGTGCCCTCTGAATGTGTACCTTCTTTTTTTTTATTAGTCCATCAAATGTGTCTGATCCAGAATGAGTGTCTTGTAGGACACACACACACACACACACACACACACACACACACACACACACACGCATGCACACACACACACACACACAAAGTAATTTATCGTCCACTAAAGTTGCTGTAGGAAGCATGGGGCCTCCAGGTATCTGAACACTGATCACAGAGAACGAAATGCCGATAGGGATCTGGTCTTGTTGAGCTTAGTTAGCTCCAGTCATTGGCACCTTGGTGCCGAGGCTTGGGGAGTGAAAAGCACACATACCTAAGGGCAAAAGAGATACACACTGGGTTTGCTCAGCTGTCTGCAGCAAGTCTGAAAATGCAAGCTTGATTCCAACGAAGGCAACACACTCAGACAAGAGAGAGAGAGCGTCTGCAAAGGATCAGTCCTATAGCAGTGGACGGAAGGAGGGTGAGGAAAAATGCCAGGGGCTGTACAGGAAGACTGTGCTCATAGTCACGTCTAGGCTCCATCGGAAGCTTCCCCTTAGTGGATGGAATGAGAATCACAACCAAACACCTGTGTCTCTGAAAGCCTCTCCAAGGTGAGATGGCCCTCCCATTCCTCCGCGATATTCCTGTTCTCAGAGTTTTTTCCATTTTATTCTATCATCCTAGGAGACACAAGAGTGGATTTGCCCTGGGCCACTTCTGGGAGAAGGACCCAATTCCCCGAAGGGCTTCAGAATGACTCTTTCAGAAATTATTATCAAACCAGTTCGTCACCCGGGGAAACATCTCTATACAATTATTCTGGTTGGCTGGGTAATTGTCACTAACGTTACACGGGGCCGGAATAATGATCAGGGAGGTAATATTAGATTCGTCTCTTCTAAAACTGATTGTTTGTGTAAGTGCTGTCTGTTTGGTACACTGAGGATATGCTTGCTGGAATAAGGCAGCGTAGGTGGCTTTGCAGACTCAGCCTCCATGTCTGAAAAATCCTAGAAGCCATCCTTAGCTCGAAGGACTGTCGCCGGGATTATGTGAGGTAATGGGTGTCATTACCCAGAGCAGTAAATGGTTCCTGATGGTTCTCAAATGTACCGGGCTTCTCTACAGATGCATTTGTTGTATTGAACACCGTTATAATGTGTGCTAAGTGTTAGACACATTACAGATATTCACCCCCTCGACACTCAGCCCTTGGCGGTAGGCGTTGTAATTGCCTTTGTTTTTTGAATGAGGACAGTGAGGGACAAAGCCGTTAAGTAATTGATGCTCACTAGGAGGCAGCAGAGCTGAGGTTTGAACCTGGTTCTTGAGTTCATGCCCTTAACCACCTGGAAGCCACACGGATGCTTCAGGAAGCTCACAGCCCCTTGCACGGCGCTGGGGAAGCATTTCTTCTAGTGTTTCATGAACTTTCAGAAAATCAAGTTGCACTCAGATTAGCGTCTCAGGGGTCTGCTTCTGGGGGAACCCAAACAAAGACATGCTCCAATTCTGCCCCAACGCTCTTTCTCTCCCAAGGATTCCTGAGTAAGGAAAAGACAGTATGTGCAGGTTGCCACAGCCCCACGGGAACGAAAGTACTGCTTTTTTAATAGCTGGGTAAGCACCCAATACTCCCCTGTGCATGGCAGTAAAACTCTAGCAGGGGAATGTGGCTGATGTCTGGAAAAAGGGCTCACTGAGGTCCCCTGCTTGCTGTATCCCACCTAGATGTGCTGACAACATGGGGGTGGAAAGCCAGAGGGGATCTACTCAAGGATGCAGACCTTGAAGGCGCAATAACTCTATCCCGTAGCGATCCAGGCTCAGTGGAGGTGAGGGCTGGGCACAGTCAGACTGGTAGCTCTTCCTCTCTGGGGGCGGGGGACGGAAGGTGGGCACAGCTAGTGGTGTAAGCAGAGAGGGTCTGAGACGTGGGGACAAGGGTGGACGTTCCCAATCCCTAACGGGGCTGAGGGCCTGGGGAGGATGCTTGCGCCTGCCTTGGTCTGTCTGCTTTCTCCTCTCCAGTGTCCCGGTGGCCATTGATTTGCTGCTGTCCAGGGAGACGCTGAGTTCATTTTCTCTAATAGCATTTCTTGGCCTCTCCTCGGGTGTGATTAGGAGGGAGAATAGCATTCTTAGGGTTTTTGCAATTTGGTCTCCAGTGCACGTTGATCAGGCGTCCGGAGCATTTGTGCAGTTTTTCGTGTTAATCTGTTGGTTCTGTGAATTATAACTTGTGCCGAAGTCACAAAAATAGCAGTGACGACGATGACGATGGTGACAGTGGTGACCTCAAAATCGTGCCGCCCACCTGGCTCTGTCCCGGGTGGTTGCACCTGTCGTGACTGTTCAACCTCCGAGGTAGATCACACTGCCTTCTTTGTGCAGATGAGGGAGCTGATAGTTAAAGAGGCTAAATGTGTTGCTTCGGCAGCGTCTCGAGGTTCATGGGTACAGGGGCTCCTGAAATGTTCAGGAGCAGGAGCAGGAGCAGGAGCAGGCTTTTTCTTGATAGCATTCTGGCTTGTGGAGCATTCAGGCACAGAGGAGGGAGCCAGAGAGAGAAGGGGCTGGGAGGGACCCTGCAGAGTGAGCCGCTGGGGAAGGGGCTGCATGGACTTCTGTGCCAAGTTGTCTTTGGGCTATGGCTTCAGAGATTTCACTTGTGTTTATAAAGAATCATCACTGCTCTGTTGGCCTCTTCACCGCAAATTCCGTGAATACCAGTGTGGTGCTCATCGCCAAACAGGATCACTCAGTAGAATGAATGCTCTGTTGGAGCAGTGGAGGGGCCGAAAGAGGGAGAGAGAATCCCAAGCAGGCTCTGTGCTGTTAACACAGAGCCAGATGCAGGGCTCGATCCCATGAACTGTTGTGGTAGGGTCCCCTCCCTAAGGAAAGAAAAAACCCCCTCAAGGCAACCTGGCTATATGTGTACGTGACAACATCCCCCACGACCTGGTAACATGAGACCGTTTAATCAGACTGCATGTTTGTGTGTTACCATATATGGGACGCAGAGAAGTAAAAAATGCATACAGAACGATGCTACGTGGCATTCGGGGCTCGGTTCTTTGGGTACGAATGCAACTGAGCGGTGCCAGCATGAATCAAGCCGCTTCCTGGAAAGAAAAGCCTCGATGTCACGACTCTGTGTGAGAACCTGCTACACCGTGAGATCATGACCTGAACTGAAATCAAGACGAACGCTCGAGCGACTGAGCCACCCAGGTGCCCCTATTCCATTTAATCAGAATACATCTTAAACTCAGAAAGACCTGAGGGCAAGCCCTTCCTCTATGACAACAAGTCTGAAGGGCTGGGAGCACAGCCGGCCCTTCTTCGGGGGTGAAGGGAACGGGAAGGGGGAGGGACGTGTTTGACGAGAGCCGCCACGATGCTGGTCTTTTGAACCAACCGATTCAAAGGCACCCCAGGCTCCGTCCAACTCGTCTATCCTGTTGCCTCGAAAAGATCTGACCCTGGTTCTCTCTTCCTTCTCCCTTTATTGTTTATTTGGGTTTTAGGGGGAAGGGGATCCTGGCATTTTCATTTCAAAACACTTTCTGGGAAATGCAATAAGGAGAATGAATGCCTTAAGTGGTGCACCCACAGTCTTGGTGCAAGAAACCGTTTCTGCTGGTTTTACTGGTGAAGGGAAGCTCTTTCCTCCCCTTGCTGCACCGGCAAAGCCCGTCATCTGGGGTCCTTCTCCCCCACCCCCCCCGCACACCCCGCCTTTTCAGGCAGAGACCTGGAATATTGGAATTTGATGAAGATTAGGGGCCAGTAACAATTAAAGCGAGCACGGGGCCTGGACTAGAATCCCCCCATCTATCAACATCTTCACCAAGGAGCCCTTGTGGCTCCCGGTCACCCACACAGCTCCCTGAGCCATTACAGTCTGCCCCACACCAGCCCGCCGCGCCCTGGATGCTGATTAAAAACCTGGGGAGCAGTGGGGGACTGCATGCTCCTGTATTCCTCCAGTAGATCTCCGCAAGTTAATAACCTTCTTTAGAGCAAGAGCAAATCAAGTCCTATTTGAAACATTTTTATTGACAAGCGAAGGGCTGCTGTGTGTGGCCCAGGTAAATGTATCACTTGGTTTTGTTACTTGTTTCTGACTCATGCAACAGACAAGAGCATTTAAATCATCCAAAGCCTGCCATTGTTGCAAAACAGGAGGAAATGTTGGCGCAGGGAAATGGGATGAGAGAGGGAGGGAGAGACAGCGAGGGTGAGAGGGAGAAAGAGTGAGTGAGAGAGAGAGAATTTGTGTTTCTGGAATTCCTGCCATAGGACCTGAATGATTTACATTGACTTGTGTGCTGCCCAGAGTCCTTCATGCTGGCACTGTTTTATTCCCATTTCGCAGTTGAGGGCACTGAGCTTATAAAGGCACGGATGGTCTTGCCTCATATTGTATGGCAACGGTAGACCCAGGATGCCTGTCTGGCTGGGCTGGGTGATTTGCAACCACACGGGATTGGTCAAGGTCCTGAGACAAAACGTGACCCATTAAATTCGGGGCATCCCAGGTGACTTACTAAGGGGCCACGTTCATAAGTGAGAGTGAGGTTTAGGGGCTGGGAGTATCAGATCAGTCAACACCCCTAAGCCTGCAGGGCAGGGGAAGGGAGCCATTTCCGGAACCCCAGGCAAGCATCTTGCAAAGGAGGCTGTTTTAGAGGAACAGGTCAGAGGACAGGGCCAGTCCATTGTGATTCTGCACGGGAAGCATCAGGGAGGGAGCCCGGATGGCTGACCCAACCAGAAGCCAGCGATCCCACTGATGCGGTCCATTCCGGTCGGCCTCCCAGGGCAGAGGGCAGGGTGCACAATGGTCTCACAGGTTGTTGCATTGTTCTTCTGTTCTGGCAGATACCCCCAAATGCTTTTTTCCGGAAGGCAATGGCCATCAAGCTGTACCAGCAAAAAAAAAAAAAAAAAAAGAAAAGAAACCATTCCTCTAAAGAAAGCTGATAAATATCAAAGCATCTCTCCTTACATGCAATGGAAATAATCTCAAACCACGTTACTGACGTTTTGGCCATGACCTAGAACCTATAAGGACCCATCCGAAGTAACATGTTATATTCATAAAGATACCCGCCCAGCAGAGGCTGACTGCTGGGTGGGTCATTAAGACTCACCGCCTGCGTTATTTAATATATCTTCACAATACCCTGGGGCAGGCAGGGGGAGATGTTCTATAAACTCTGTCTACTTTACAAGTAGGTCTTCAGAAGGGAAAATAAATACTATTCTTCCTTTTGAAAGGAGAATTGTCTTGCTGTCTTGGGTCAGCTGTATTGCTGGTTGGGTGGCTTTGGGAAGCTCCTTCCCACCAGCGCAGAGGATTTGGGAAGCAGAAACCTCAGAATTTCCCTGACACCCCCTCCCCCACTGCCTCCTGTCTTTCAACCATCCTGTTCCATCACACAGCCCAGGATAACGTCCTTGCCTCACAACGATGAATCTAGAAGCGAAAGTACCAGGAAGAGTAACAACGTTCCATGCCTGAAACCAGCGCTTTGAGGATGTGCTGTGTGCCACGCCCCGTGCTAGCTTTTGTAGATGCAGAAATGAGTAAGGGGCACCTGGGTGGCTCCGTCATTTGGGCGTCCGACTTTGGCTCTGGTCATGTTCTCATGCTTCGTGGTTCAAGCCCTGCGTGGGGCTCCGTGCTGACAGCTCAGAGCCTAGAGGCTGCTTCTGATTCTTTGTCTCCCTCCCATGCTCACACTCTGTCTCACTCTCTCTGTCAACAATAAATAAACATTAAAAAAAAATTAAAAAAAAAAAAGAAATGAGTAAAACACTGTGTGCAAACTTTACGGAGATTCTGCGTGGATGGGGGGACATTGACTCGTAGACGTTACAGCTAAATGTGGTTGGGGAGCATATGTGTGGGGTATGCATGCGGATGTGCTCCAGGGACCCAGATGAGGCGGCGTGGGATTCGCCCTGGCTGTCAGGGAAGTTGCACCGTTGAGGTGGCATTGAGCATCCGGGGAGGGATTCTCGGAGGAGGAGGAGGGGTGCTGTGGACACGGGCTGAGGCAGAGACACGGCTTTAAGGCCACATGAGGGTACAACCAGTCAAAAGGTGTGTCTGGAGCGAGGACGCGTGGAGGACAGTCACAAACAGGAGATACGCCTCAAGAGCTTATTAGGGTTGGAACCTGAGCAGCACCGGTCTTCCGGTCTTCCGGCAGCAAAGTCTTAACTCATAGCATCAGACCTGTGTGTTAGAGAGATCACGCTGGGGTTGTTGTTTAGGGCAGTGATGGAGGCGTGTTGATTAGGGCATAGTTTCATTAGAAGTGAAGGTGGCTGGGGGCACCTGGGTGGCTCAGTTTGTTAAGCACCTGACTTCAGCTCAGGTCATGATCTCGTGGTCCATGAGTTCAAGTCCCACATCGAGATCTATGCCGACAGCTCAGAGCCTGGGGGCTGCTTCTGATTCTGTGTCTCCCTCTCTCTTCCCCTCCCCTGCTCATTCTCTGTCTCTCTCTCTCTCTGTCTGTCTCAAAAATAAATAAAACACTAAAAAAACAAATAAAAATAAATGAAGGGGGCTGAGTGTAGATTGCTAAAGGTCTTGGATGCCGTGCAGGGATCTCAGATTCTGTTTCTATGCAGGAACCACTTTCAACCCCTTATGTCAAGGGGGTCGGTGATATCACAGCCACCCTGTTGGTGACCCATTCAGATCTGCTTCACTGGGACAGCGTACCCACCCACCCCATCCAGGTGCTGTGACGTTGGGGTGTTCAAAGCTGCACCCAGTGCTGTGCTCTTAACTGATAACAACAATTTCTCCTAGGGAAGAAAAAAAAATCTCTGATTTTTATATCACAGATTTCTGTGATATAAATACTCCCACCTTGGCCAATTCCAAACTACTAAGGTGATAACACCAAATGCAGCCATGGGGATGTTGGCTTCTGTGAGCTAGTGAGAGCTGGTTTCGTCCCAGCCCTGGATCCGTCCTTCTGGGGAGAATTGCCCTTGGCCACCCGTGGCTGCCTTGCCTAAAATGCCTGGGACAAAGGGATGTCTCCCTGGGGACAGCCAATGACCGAATATAGGGGGATATAGATCGCTTTTCAGGGGGACCATTCTTTAGTCATAAACCCACTCCAGAGGTCTTAGTGGGATCAGGCTGAGTCTACACTTCAGTGGAACCTGTTTCTTTGCTTGGGTTCTTTCCCTGCCCCAACTTGCTCCCTCCACTTCCTCTCGAGTTTGTCCCAAGGGTTCTCTGTCAGGAAATCACTTATGCAACGACCCTCACCTCAGACTCTGCTTTTAGGGAGCCCAACCACAGCCATAACCCCGGGAACTGCCTGGAAAATCTCGTTTGCAATCCTTATAGGTGTGCATATGTCTGGGAGAAGGTCAATGGCTCTCATCAGATTTTCCAAGGAATTTATGACCCAGAAAAGGTTTGAAAATCCTGCAGTAGGTGAAAACACGCATTTTGCTTCTAGCAAATGTGGCTGACGCTCTGCGAGCCCAGCTTTCCTGAGGACTGATTGAAGAGAGTCCTCATTTACGAGGACCACCCTGTAGAGGGCAGGCTTATTCACCTGGGATGCCGGCCCTAATCCCCTGAAAGGTGAGCACAAGGCAAGGGAAGGATGCTTGAATTTACCGGGAAGCATTTGGAAGGGCAGGGAAACCACAGCTCCAGGCAAGACAGGAAGCGTTAAGCTGTACTTTTAAAGGCCTAATCAAATGCAAGCAAAAGCACATTCAAAAGCCAGAGCAATTGGTAGTCGAACAAAGCCTTCTTTCAAGCCACGCGTCTGTTCCACACCCGGGACGATAAGAGCTCCGGAAAGCTGCAACCCCCATCCTTCGGCGGTACCCTGTTGAAGTAGAGAACGTAACTGTGAACTTGGGGCAGATGTCTGGTGCCTCTTTGCTTGTTTCAAGGATCATTGGTGGCACAAGATGGGCCAAAGAGGCTGGGATGCTGGCTGCTTTGCACACCCCTCTCCCTGCCGCGCGCGCGCGCGCGCGCACACACACACACACACACACACACACACACACACACACAGCCCATGCAGTTGTAGACACCCATCCAGTCTCACACCCGTCTCCGTTGTGAGCATTACGTCCTTACCACGTACCTACATCATTCACACGCTGGCCAGCCTTCCTCACACACCTTCACCCCTGACACACCCATCACACACTAAACACGGCTGTTTGCGGACTCACCCACATCCACTTGTGCCTCAAGCCCTCACCATTCGCTCAGCACCCGCCACATTCACCTTGCCCACTCGCTGCTCTAGATGTCTCCTCCTGCCCTTTGTTTCTCCTTCACTGTCTCCCTATCCCCCACCCTCCCACTCCCTGTCTCTCATGCACCTGCAACCCCTGCCCCCCGCCCCCCACACTTTCTCCACACCCTCTCCACCCTCCCAACACATGCAGTCCCAGAAGGATGAGTGCATGAACTCTTAACCTCACTAAGAAGTTCACGGTGAGAGAATTGCTCCCCTGGCTCCCCTAAATTCGTTTCTTCTCACTCCTGGACACTCTCTGTAGCTCAGAGGTATTCCTGATGACCGTTTTGGGTACTTCTGCACATGCTTTGTGGGGTATCTTGACTGCACAGTAGAGCGTGTCCGTGGAAAACAGCAGGCTCGGCCGGTGGGGACCACCACCCCCCACCTCCTCCTCTGTCAGAGGCTGCCTCTCCTTGATGTAGTTCCCCTCTCTACATTCGGTTTGCTGATCAGTGAAATGGAGAGACCGAAGTGTCTGCCTCTTAGTACAGAAGATCAAATGACTAGAATAACGTAAATATCCAGGAATGTGAGAAAAGGTAGCCCCTGATATTATCCATCCTTCCTTCCTTCCTTCCTTCCTTCCTTCCTTCCTTCCTTCCTTCCTTCCTCCCTTCCTCCCTCCCTCCCTCCCTCCCTCCCTTCCATTCTTTTCCTCCCTCCTTCCCTCCATTCTTCCCTCCCTCCCCCCTTCTTTCCTTTCCTTTTTTAAAGTTTATTTATTTTGAGAGGGAGAGAGAGAGGGAGAGAGAGAGAGAATCCTAAGCAAGCTCCGTACTATCAGTACAGAGCCCAACTCAGGGCTGGAAATCACGAACCATGAGATCATGAACTAAGCCAAAATCAAGAGTTGGATGCTTAACTGACTGAGCCACCCAGGTGCCCCCAGTGATGCCAGCCCTTTAAATCAGATTTCGAAGAGAACTTCAAGCTCTGTAACAGCTCTGGGTTTGTGGAACGAGCAGCAGTTTCTGTGTTGTGGGTCCCTAGGAGCTGAACTTGGAGGTATCCCAGAGGCTGGGTTGAAGTGAGCCTCTACAGCGACAAATCATGGCTTGGGGGGAATTTGTAGAACTCCCATTTTTAGAGCATGGGGTCAAACAAAGCCAGAAGTTGGTGCTAGATCATTTGAACCTGAAGTCTAGACGGTGGGGAATTTTTGGCAAAGGCACCTGGTATGCATTTGTACCCAAATACTCCCAAAGAGAAGCTGAGTTGGAGGTTCTGGGAAAATCAGTTTGGGGGGAAGAGGGGGCTGTGGAGTGGGGGAGGGGTGACAGAGACTGTGTCCTTGACCAAACTCTATTCAGACTCCTCTGAGCTGGCTTCTCAACCAGACCCTGACTTACGGCCTTCTGTGTCCCTCTCGGCATTGTCCAGTTTAACCAGAACCCTGTTTAACCAGAAACCAGTTTAACCAGTGATCCTGTCTGATCACTCTTGATATCTGGCCAAATTCCTCACCCTGCACCACCCCCAGCTGGGGTTTGACACCTTGGGCTGCCTTCAGCAAGAATCCTGTGAGGCTGGTGTAGCCAGAATCTACCCCCCGCCCCGCCGCCCCCACCAACAACCCCTGCTGCCTCTTCTTAGCAATTTTCCATTCATTGACCCCACCCTCACCTTGGCTACAAGTTCCCACGTGTCCCTGTTGTGCCGGGAGTCTGGCCGTCTCCACCCCATTGCGAAGCCCGTTGTGTTGCGGGCTGCCTCACACCTCCTGCAATGGTCCCCCTGAATGAAGTCTGCGGGAAGTTCTTTACTAGGGGTCCCAAGTGGGTTTTTCTTTGCTGGGGGTTCCCTGGTCCTGGGGATATCTGGTCTCAGTATGTCTCTTCCTGGGACAGGAAATACATTGGTCATTCCAGTGCAAGGCAAGTTGACTTTTGGGGTCTTTCATGATCACACCTGCTTGCTTTTCTTCATGGGTGATGATAAGAGCTCCCTCCATTTCCCGAGTTTGACTGTGTTCTGGGGATTGTGTTACACTCATGCTCGGCACGTCCTCATGGCTACTCTGGGAGGCAGAGAAGGCTCTCGCTGTGGGGACATGAGTAAGTGGCAGAGTGGTTTATCTGGAGCCATTGTGCTGATGGCGTCTGTGCTGAAGGGGCTGATGGATGGACGAGGGGCAGAGGGTTGGTGGGCAGACGCACACGGCCGTGACTTTGGTTGCTAGATGTGGGGGGTTGGGTCTGCTTACCCTTTTCCCTTATTACTGGGCCACCTTCGCCTCTCGTCTGTGGGCAGACTTCTGGCCAGTGTGATCTGTTACACATCTCCTTACCACTCTGCCTTCCTGCTCTTGGAGAAGGACACAGACCCCTTCCATTAGACCCAGCTCTCTTATCCATCCTGTTGAACTTCCAGAACACAAGGGGAAAGTGCTAATGGCGGAACCTCTCCAAGACGTCAGCTGGTAGACATCGGGTTGGGCCCCTTCCCTTCCTGGCCTTGCAAACACCTGTCCTGGCTTTCCTGTGTTTCCAGATCCAGCTTCTAGCCTTCTCTGCATCTTTCACCAGGAACAGAGCTCAGGGGACGAGAACAGAACTTGTGAAGTCTGGAAGACCAGGTTTTCAATCTCAGTTCTCATAGCCAGCCGGCAATGACTTTGGACAAGTCCCTCTCAACTCTCTCGATCCTTAGTATTTAGTCTGTAAGATGGAATAATCACGACAAACAATAAAATAATAATAGCAATATAGAATAGCAATGCCTACATGCTATAGGGTTGAGCGTGAAATGGTCATCGTAGGCAGTCAGCCTGTCATTCCACCTGACTTTGTGGAGGAAATGTCGTAGACAGGTCTTTCCCTTGAAAAGGTGGCTATTCGAGGGTCTCCCTTCAGACCGCTAGGCCTGGGAAGCCGCTACTGCCCAACAAGCCTGCAGGAGAGACTGAGCTGCGCACTTAGCGGTGAGCACACTGGGGCCCATGAGTTGAAGGGGGATTGCCTGCGACCCCCCACAAGACTGGTGGGAAAGCTGGGGGGGTCCAGATCCAGAACTCTTCCTACCTCACTCATCATGCAGGGTTGGGGCGGGGAGTGTCCAGGAGCATCAAACAACTGGGCTGTGTGTGAGGATACAACCACAAATAACACTTACATTTGGGGCCCATCCTCCTGTCCTTGGACAAACGTGTTCTACCTGTCAAGAACTGTGCTAATAACATTTGCACGCACTCTCTCCTTTAATGTCCCAGCTCTCAGGAGTGGACACCACATTCACCGCCACACTGCAGACAAGGAAGGCAGGCCCAGCTCAGACAGGCTAAGACCTGGTCCAAGTTTACATGGCTATCAAGTGACGGAGAGGGAGGCGAACCAAAGTCATTTAGGTCTTAAGGCCACGTTGCAGGAAAAACTTTGGGCCACTTAGCTTTAGGGTATGGACGGACCCAAATTAACGCAAGGAGAAAGTTCCATAGATGCCAGAGGGTTTCTTTAATCTCCTCCCCGTACCCTGGTCTATCAGTGGCTTTGCTCAGGATAATTCTAGCCAGACCAGCAGATCCTCCTGTGCTGAGCTGCCTCCCAGTCACCGTACTTCTGCTGCTGCCATGGACAGCCGGAACCACAGACCCCAAGCCTCTGCGTGGTTCTCCCTCTGACACTCTTCTTTTTCTCTTTTTTAAAAAATTTTTAATGTTTATTTATTTTTGAGAGAGACAGAGAGACAGAGAGTGAGTGGGGGAGGGGCAGAAAGAGAGGGAGACACAGAATCCGAAGCAGGCTCCAGGCTCTGAGCTGTCAGCACAGAGTCTGACGCGGGGCTTGAACTCACAAACAGTGAGATCATGACCTGAGCTGAAGTCGGACGCTTAACCGACTGAGCCACCCAGGAGTCCTGACCTCTGCTGCTCTTCTAACACTGCCCTGAAAATAGCTCTCCTTCTCTGCCTCAGCTCTCAAAATTCGAGCCCCCAATTTTTGCTCTCTGTTGTTTGGTGCGGGGGAGGGGTGGTGGAGAGGATTTAATATTTCCTACTTCCTTGTCTCCCCAGCCGCCCTCTGCTGCCCTGTGTGCATCTCATTCTTGCACTTTCTGTGCACACAATGTACTTGATTGTACTTCTTGGTCTGTGACATACTGTTACCGTCAGATGGTGCACAGCTCCTATTTATATTTCTCTTTTAAAAATTTTATTTTACTGTTCCCCTCTTTATCAGCTCACCCCCTCTTCTTCTTTGGATTCATGTGCATCCTCTGTACTGACTAAATGCAGGACTTACACTCTACCGTCTACATAGTTTGTTTTTTATTTTATTTTATTATTTTTGATTTTATTTTTTATTTTTTCAAATTTACATCCAAATTAGTTAGCATATAGTGCAACAATGATTTCAGGAGTAGATTCCTTAGTTCTCCTTACCCATTTAGCCCATCCCACCTCCCACAACCCTTCCAGCAACCCTCAGTTTGTTCTCCATATTTATGAGTCTCTTCTGTTTTGTCCCCCTCCCTGTTTTTATATTATTTTTGTTTCCCTTCCCTTGTGTTCATCTGTTTTGTCTCTTAAAGTCTTCATATGAGTGAAGTCATATGATTTTTGTCTTTCTCTGACTGACTAGCTTCACTTACCATAAGACCCTCCAGTTCCTTCGACGTAGTTGCAAATGGCAAGATTTCATTCTTTTTGATTGCCGAGTAATACTCCATTGTATAGATATACCACATCTTCTTTACCCATTCATCCGTCAGTGGACATTCGGGCTTTTTCCATACTTTGGCTATTGTTAATAGTGCAGCTATAAACATGGGGGTGCATGTGTCCCTTCGAAACAGCACACCTGTATCCCTTGGATAAATACCTACTAGTGCAACTGCTGGTCATAGGGTAGTTGTATTTTTAGCTTTTTGAGGAAGCTCCCTACTGTTTTCCAGAGTGGCTGCACCAGCTTGCATTCCCACCAACAACACAAAAGAGATCCTCTTTCTCTGCATCCTCGCCAACATCTGTTGTTGCCTGAGTTGTTAATGTGAGCCATTCTGAGGTGTGAGGCGGTATCTCATTGTGGTTTTGATTTGTATTCCCCTGATGATGAGTGACGTTGAGCATCTTTTCATGTGTCAGTTGGCCATCGGGGTGTCTTCTTTGGAGAAGTGTGTATTCATGTCTTTTGCCCATTTCTTCACTGGATTATTTGTTTTTTGGGTGTTGAGTTTGAGAAGTTCTCCATAGATTTTGGATACTAACCGTTTATCTGATGTGACGTTTGCAAGTATCTTCTCACATTCTGTCGGTTGCCTTTTAGTTTTGCTGATTGTTCCCTTCTCCGTGCAGAATATTTTTATTTTGATGAGGTCCCAGTAGTTCATTTTTGCTTTTGTTTCCCTTGCCTCTGGACACATGTTGAGTAAGAAGTTGCGGCACTCAAGATCAAAGAGGTTTTTGCTTGCTTTCTCCTTGAGGATTTTGATGGCTCCCTGTCTTAATTTAGGCCTTTCATCCATTTTGAGTTTATTTTTGGGTATGGTGTAAGAAAGTGGTCCAGGTTCATTCTTCTGCATGTTGCTGTCCAGTTTTCCCAGCACCACATGCTGAGAGACTGTCTTTATTCTTTTGGATACTCTTTCCCACTTTGTCAAAGATAAGTTGGCCATATGTTTGTGGGTCCATTTCTGGGTTCTCTGTTCTGTTCCATTGATCCGAGTGTCTGTTCTTGTGCCTGTAACATATTGTCTTGATGATTACAGCTTTGTAATACACAAAGTCTAGGATTGTGATGCCTCCTGGTTTGGTTTTCTTTTTCAAGATTGCTTTGGCTATTTGGGGTCTTTTCTGGTTCCATACAAATTTTAGGATTATTTGTTCTATCTCTGTGAAGAATGCTGGTGTTATTTTGATAGGGATTGCCTTGAATATGTAGATTGCTTTGGGTAGTGTTGACATTTTAACAATATTTGTTCTTCCTATCCAGGAGCATGAAATATCTTTCCATTTTTTGGTGTCTTCTTCAATTTCTTTCCTAAGATTTCTATAGTTTTCAGTGTATAGATTTCTCACCTCTTTGGTTAGATTTTTTCCTAGGTATTTTATGGGTTTTGGTGTAATTGTAGATGGGATTGATTCCTTGATTTCTCTTTCTGTTGCTTCATTGTTGGTGTATATGAATGCAACTGATTTCTATGCATTGATTTTATATCCTGCCACTTTGCTAAATTCATGAATCAGTTCTAGCAGTTTTTTGGTGGAATCTTTAGGGTTTTCCATACAGAGTATCATGTCATCTGTGAGGACTGAAAGTTTGACCTCCTCCTGGTCAGTTTGGATGCCTTTTATTTCTTTGTGTTGTCTGATTGTAGAGGCTAAGACTTGCAATACTATGTTGAGTAACAATGGTGAGAGTGGACATCCCTGTCTTGTTCCTGACCTTAGGGGGAAAGCTCTCGGTTTTTTCCCATTGAGGATGATATTAGCATTGGGTCTTTTACACATGGTTTTTATGATCTCGAGGTATTACCCTTCTATCCCTACTTTCTTAATGGTTTGTATCAAGAAAGAATACTGTATTTTGTCATAATGTTTTCTCTGCATCTCTTGAGAGGATCATGTGGTTCTAGTCCTTTCTTCTATTGATGTGATGAATCACATTGATTGTTTTGCAGATATTGAACCAGCCCCACATCCCACGCTTGGTCATGGTGAATAATATTTTTAATATATTGTTGGATCCGGTTGGCTAATATCTTGTTGAGGATTTTTGCATCCATGTTCATCAGGGAAATTGGTCTATAGTTCTTCTTTTTCGTGGGAGTCTCTGTCTGGCTTTGGAATCAAGGTAATGCTGGCTTCACAGAAAGACTTTGGAAGTTTTCCTTCCATTTCTGTTTTTTGGAACAGCTTCAAGAGAATAGGTATTAACTCTTCCTTAAATGTTTGGTAGAATTCCCCGGGAAAACCATCTGGCCCTGGACTCTTGTGTTTTTTGGCAAATTTTTGATTACTAATTCGATTTCCTTACTGGTTATGGGTCTGTTCAAATTTTCTATTTCTTCCTGTTTCAAGTTTGGTAGTGTATATGTTTCTAGGAATTTGTCCATTTCTTCCAGATTGCCCATTGTATTGGTGTATAATGGCTCATAATATTCTCATTATTGTTTTTATTTCTGCTGTGTTGGTTGTGATCTCTCGTCTTTCATTCTTGATTTTATTTATTTGGGTCCTTTTTCTTTTTGATCAAACTGGCTAGTGGTTTATAAATTTTGTTCATTCTTTCAAAGAACCAGCTTCTGGTTTCATTGATCTGTTCTACTGTTTTTTTTGGTTTTGATAGCATTAATTTTTGCTCTAATCTTTATTACTTCCTGTCTTCTGCTGTTTTGGGTTTTATTTGCTGTTTTTTTTTTCCCCAGCTCCTTAAGGCATAAGGTTAGGTTGTGTATCTGAGATATTTCTTCCTTCTTTAGGAAGGCCTGGATTGCCATATACTTTCTGCTTATGACCGCCTTTGTTGCATCCCAGAGGTTTTGGGTTGTGGTGTTATAATTTTCATTGGTTTCCATGTACTTTTTAATTTACTCTTTAACTTCTTGGTTAGCCCATTCATTCTTTAGTAGGATGTTTTTAGTCTCCAAGTATTTGTTACCTTTCCAAATTTTTTCTTGTGGCTTTTTCTTCGGGCTGACTTGTGTCCCAGTATATGGTCTATTCTGGAGAACGTTCCATGTGCACTGGAGAAGAATGTATATTCTGCTGCTTTAGGATGAAATGTTTTGAATATATCTGTTAAGTCCATCTGGTCCAGTGTGTCATTCAAAGCCATTGTTTCCTTGTTGATTTTGTGATTAGATGATCTGTCCATTGCTGTATGTGGAGTGTTGAAGTCCCCTACTATTATGGTATCACTATCAATGAGTTTCTTTATGTTTGTGATTAATTGATTTATATGTTTGGGTGCTCTCACATTTGGCGCATAAATGTTTACAATTGTTAGGTCTTCTTGGTCTCCTTGATTATGATATAATGTCCTTCTTCATCTCTTGTTACAGTCTATTTTAAAGTCTAGATTGTCTGATACAAGTATGGCTACTCTTTATTTTGTCAACTATTAGCATGATAGATGGTTCTCCATCCCCTTACTTTCAATCTGAAGGTGTTGTTAGGTCCAAAGTGGGTCTCTTGTAAACATCATATAGATGGATCTTGTTTTCTCTTCCATTCTATTACCATATGTCTTTTGATTGGAACATTGAGTCCATTGACGTTTAGAGTGAGTACTCAAAGATATGAATTTCTTGACATTATGTTGCTTGTAGAGTTGGAGTTTCTGGTGGTGTTCTCTGGTCCTTTCTAGTCTTTGTTGCTTTTGGTATGTATGTATGCATGTATTTATTTATTTTTTCACCTTTTCACCCCTCAGCGAATCCCCCTTCAAATTTCTTGCAGGGCTGGTTTAGTGGTCACAAACTCCTTTAATTTTTGTTTGTCTGGAAAACTTTTTATCTCTCCTTCTATTTTCAATGACAGCCTTGCTGGATAAAGAATTCTTGGCTGCATATTTTTCCGATTCAGCACATTGATTATATCCTGCCACTCCTTTCTGGCCTGCCAAGTTTCTGTGGATAGGTCTGTTGCAAACCTGATCTGTCTTCCCTTGTAGGTTAGGGACTTTTTTTTTTCCCTTGCTGCTTTCATGATTCTCTCCTTGCCTGAGTATTTTGTGATTTGACTATGATATGCCTTCTTGATGGTCGGTTTTTGTTGAATCTAATGGGGGTCCTCTGTGCTTCCTGGATTTTGAGGTCTGTGTCTTTCCCCAGGTTAGGAAACTTTTCTGCTATGATTTGCTCACATAACCCTTCTACCCCTTCCTCTCCCTTCCTCTTCTGGGACCCCTGTGATTCTGATGTTGTTCCTTTTTAATGAGTCACTGATTTGTCTAATTCTTAAATCGTGCTCTTTTTCCTTAAACTCCCTCGTTTCTTCTGGTTCATTATTCTCTATAAGTTTGTCCTCTATATCGCTGATTCTCTGTTCTGCCTCATCCATCCTTGCCACCGTGGCATCCATCTGTGATTGCAGCTCAGTTATAGCGTTTTTTATTTCATTCTGACTGGTTTTTACTTCTTTCATCTCTGCAGAAAGGGATTCTAATCTATTTTCGACTCCAGCTAGTATTCTTATTACCATGATTCTACATTCTGGTTCAGACATCTTGCTTGTATCCGTGTTGGCTAAATCCCTGGCTGTCATTTCTTCCTTCTCTTTCTTTCGGGGTGAATTCCTTCATTTTGTCATTTTGAAGGGAGAAAAGGAATTAAGGAGGTAGAAAAAAATTAAAATTAAAAAAATTAAAATTAAAAAATTAAAAACACACACACACAAAATTGAATAAATGATGCTATATCCTAGGTGTGTTTTGGTCTGAATGTTGAAAGTGGTTTGACAGGTTAGAGAAAAAAAGGACGGGGGGAAGGAAATCGTTTGAGAATCTGAAAAAATGAATATACTGAAGTAGAGTAAAATGAGATGATGGGAGTAAAATAGAATTTAAAAAATTACCCAAAAGTAAAGAATATAGTAGGAAAAATTAAAGAAAAATATTTTTAATAAAAATTAAAAATAAAAATGAATTTTTTCTTTCTGTATTCAAGAAAAAGAAAAACAAAAAAGAGAAAAAAGAAAAAAAAGGAAATCATTTGAAAATTTGAAAAAGTGAATACATTGAAGGAGACTAAAATAAAATGATGGAAGAAGTAAAATAGAATTTGAAAAAAATTTACACACAAATAAAACTATAGTAAAAAATTAAAGAAAAATATTTTAATAAAAACTGAAAATAAAAATGAATTTTTTCTTTTTGTATTCAAGAAAAAGAAGTGAAAAAGAGAAAAAAAAGAAAATTGAATAGATGGACCTGCTAACAGATTGAAATAGGACTGAAATTACTTCGTTTTTCCTACAAGTGAAACTATGTAGCGCTTTATAGTCCATAAAGTAAGCAGGCGGTAAGACTTGTGTTCCTGAAGAGCGAGGTTGGCCCAGTGGGCGGGGCTTAGTGCAACGGCTCCGTTCTCCACTAGATGGCGCTGCTTAGCCTACTGGGGTGGATTGTGTCGGCCGCCCCCTAGGTGCCTATGCGCCTGCGTGGGAATGGTGAAAATGGCGCCTCCCAGCTCTCCAGTCTGTTCTCCCAGATCAGCAATCGCGCACCCGTCCTCTGTCTTCAGCTCTCGTCCGCTCCCTGCTTCTTCACTGTCCATGACCAAGCCCCAGGCGGTACCCCTCTCCCGAGTTTTGTCTCAGGTGCGGCTGTTTACCCGGCTCTTACTTCTGAAGGACTGCGGCTTTGACCCGCTCCGCCCCTCTGCGGGAGGGTCTCACCATGCAATGGCTGAATGCCGGCTGCACCCAGGAACGCCCGCTGGACCCTGCTGCTGCCTGTGCCCCGAGACTGCGGCCAGGTGCCAGCCCATCCCAGAGAAAGTTCTCGAGATAGTGTAGCAGCAGCATTTCAGGGATTATGGAAAATCACAACACACATCTGGCACCAGGCTTCACCCTTAACAACCTTGTTCCAGCACCAGCGAATGTGGCCTCCTTCCAGGGTCTGCTGGGACCAGGTGGCTTCAACAGTCTCTACCAAATGTCTTTCCAGCAGTGGAACCGCTTTTCCCCACGTGGCCCGAGAACCTCCCGGACCCCACTCTGCTCCTGGGGATTCGCCCTTCCCACCAGAGCACTGCCAGGTATGGAGCTGCGGAGTTGCAGCCTTTGCGCTCCCCGTGTTTACAGTCTTAATGGAATTTAAACTCTCTCCTTTCTCCCTTTTCAGTTTAGTCCCTGCGGCTGTTTCCAATTTTCCACTTTCTCTCCAGCCTCTTTTGGGGAGGGGTGCTTTTCCCGTATTCCCCCTCCCCCACCCCCCACCCTCTCTCCGCCCACAAATCACCTCCCTGCCTGTCGAGGCTTCTTGCTCCCCAAGTTTACCTCTCCACTCTCCACGTAGCTGCTGAGCTCTGTGGTTCAGGTTGTGCAGATTGTTGTGTTAATCCTCAGATCAGTTTTCTAGGTGTGCAGGATGGTTTAGTGTTGATCTGGCTGTGTTTCAGAGACACACAAAAAACTTCCATGCTGTTCTGCCATCTTGGCTCCTCTTATTTTTTTAAATGTTTACTTTTGAGAGAGACAGAGAGAGAGCATGAGCTGGGGAGGGGCAGAGAGCGAGGGAGACACAGAATCTGAAGTAGGCTTCAGGCTCTGAGCTGTTAGCACAGAGCCCGGTACCGGGCTTGAGCTCACAAACCGTGAGATCATGACCTGAACTGAAGTCAGATGCTCAACTGACTGAGCCACCCAGGTGCCCCATAGTTTGTCTTTTAGATGTGTGCACCATCGGGCATCGCTTTGGCCGGGTGTATTTGAAATTTCGTATAAAAGCTTTTGTGTTTCACTTCCTCGTTTCTGGTCTCAGTCAGTGTTGTAATTTGGGCTCTGTCTTCATTATCCTGTGTAAATACCCTTCATACTTCTGAATGCTTTGTGGTTGTCACAGTCTTTCTTAACACGTGTGTCTGTTCTCCTGGTGATGGGCGTCTAGGCTTTCCCGTTCATGCAAGCCTGGCTGATTTTCCTTGTACGTGTTTCCTGGTGGGATTGGTGAGGATTTCTCCAGAATATATATACAGCACTTAGTGTGCTGGATCACAGATATTCAAGCCTGACTAATTAGTCAGGTTTGGAGAGTTTATACTGTCCCTGGCGATACCACGAGAGTTGCATTTTCCCCCATGTAGAATATCCTCCCCAGATAAAATCTTTGCCCCATGGCATCTCATTGTTGCTTCCACTTTTATTTCTCTAAATACTGGAGATTGGAACCTCCTGTCATGTACTCTCTCATCAGTTTGTTTTCCCTTCCTGTGAAATTGCAAATATCTTCCTCCAGTCTGCCAGCTGTCAGTCTTCTGGTGATATCCTTCAACAGAAACCCTTCTTAAGTTTATCATAAAGTAAAAAAAAAAATTTTTTTTAGTAATTCCCCCTCAAAGTTTGTACTGTTGAAGTTCCATCTAAGACATTTCTCCACACCCTGAGGTCACCTATTTAAAATGTTCTTTGGTTTGAATATGAAAGGCATAACTTTAATGTTTCTGGAGCTTGCATTTGTATGCGGTGTTGAGGCAGAGATTCAACCTTATCTGTGAATAAGTTTATTATACATGTAATAATTGCCAGATATACTATGTATCCAATAATCCATTCTCCCCACCCGCCCCCCCCCCATAGATTTGCGATTCTACCTCTAATACACATCAGATTTCTCTGTCTCTACCTCTAATACACATCAGATTTCTCTGTCTCTACCT
>NW_024412453.1:12862603-12899293 GCF_014898765.1 Herpailurus yagouaroundi
TAATACACATCAGATTTCTCTGTCTCTACCTTTAATACACATCAGATTTCTCTGTCTCGGGACCCCCATCTTTCTTTTCTTCTCTCTCCGTCTCCTACTGTCTATTCTGTTCCATTGGCCTATTTGCTTTGGCATCAGTACCGTGCTGTTTTTACATGGTGATTTTTTTTTTTTTTTAATTTTTTTTTTTCAACGTTTATTTATTTTTGGGACAGAGAGAGGCAGAGCATGAACGGGGGAGGGGCAGAGAGAGAGGGAGACACAGAATCGGAAACAGGCTCCAGGCTCCGAGCCATCAGCCCAGAGCCCGACGCGGGGCTCGAACTCACGGACCGCGAGATCGTGACCTGGCTGAAGTCGGACGCTTAACCGACTGCGCCACCCAGGCGCCCCTACATGGTGATTTTTAAAGATGTCACTGTAACAGGTTGGGTGAGGTACCCTCTCAAGCCACTCCCCTCTCCTTTTGAAGCTCCAAAATTTCCCTAGCTATTTTTGGAGTTTTATTCTTACACACACATTTTTAACCAGTTTGTCAAGTTTCTTATAAAGTCCTGCTGTGAGAAAGTCTACCTCGCAGGGTTGGCTGGGCGACTGAATGAGGTAATGGAGCAAAAGGGCTTTGCGAACTGCTTTAAAAAGTCTAGAAAAGTCATTAGAGTGTTGAGACAGGGCAGGGCTTTCGGGTCAAACATGCATGTTGAAGTTTCTTGGAATTTGGATAAGTTATCTGATTCCTCTGATCCTCCCTGTCTCTGTCTATATGATTGAAGTTGCAATTAACCAGCTCCCAGGCTTGTGGGGTGGGGCCGGTGCAGCGACCACAGCCTGGTGCCTGTAGGGTTGGGGGGCTGGGCTGCGGACGGGCAGTATGGTCAGGGAGGGTGGGGGAAGAGGGAGAACCCTGAGCCAGGCCTCACACAAAGGATCAGCGCTGATGTTGACGGGATACAGGCTGCTAGGTTAATGAGATCATTCATCAATATTACATTCAGGCCCATGATGGATTTACCCAGATCCCCTGCTTGAATCTTCTGGGGGAAAGGACATTAATGGTGACATCTGTGGGCACAGGGATGTGTCAGGCTCCCGGAGCAGTGGTGGGAGAGGAGTTGCCTCACTCTCAAACTCTTTTCTGCTTCAACATCCTAAACTCAGCAATGTCTGGTGGGACCTGCTGGGTTATTACTTGTCTGCCCTAGAATCAGCCAGCTCCAGGAGGAGAGTCTGCTATTAAATGCTCCAGCAGCGCTGGTGGGTGGGGGGAGAAAGGTAGAGCGACAAGGGCACCAGGTTTGACCGGGCCTAAACCTGAGCTTTCCACCTAGCGGCCTGCCATGGGACCTTGGGCAAGTCATGTCGCCCTAGCCATTATACCTACTATGTAGGGTGGTTGAGAGGGTGACGTGATGTAACCACTGCCAAGGAATGTGATAAATGGTAACACGTCAATGAGATGTAAGGCCTTGGGATCATTTAAACAATTACCACGTGTTGTCTTTCAGGCACTTGTTTCTTTGCAATCTTACTTTCAGTCCTGCTGCTAACAGGGTGCTCTAATGCGTCCCTGGGAAGTATTGTGGATTCTAACTAAATTGCTTGGATGCTCTAACTTAATGGCGTCCACAGGTTGCCACAGGTTGGCGCGCGCGCGCGTGTGTGTGTGTGTGTGTGTGTGTGTGTGTGTGTGTTTATTGGAGAAGGCAGCACTGTGGGGGCAGAGGTTATGAGGGATAAGAGAAATTATGGCCAAATCCAAGTGCTTGAGGGACAATTAGGGTAATTTGGACTTCTCGTTTAAGGAAAAGTATAACTGATGTCTACAAATCCAGAGTGATCTCGTGACTGACATTCACCATGATTAGCAAAAACCCCAGTAACAACAGCAGCGTGTTCCAGATACTTCATCAATTAGCATCTGCTCCACTACCGTGAATCCCTATCTTCCAGACGAGGAAACTGGGGCTTCCAAAGTTGACGCAGCACAGCGGCCAGGTTGTCGGAACCAAGAATCAAACCCATGTCTGTCTGGCCTCCATGCCCAAGGCTGCTGGCACCTCGAAAAGGCGGTCAGTTCCCTGGGGAGATTCATTTGGGGTTCTTTTCTCTGTCAAGGGCACAGTGCTCCAACCACGTCCCTTCTGAAAACAGCAATTTCTGGAACTGAAACTTCAATTTTTCAGATTGGGAGGCTGGCACTCGAGCCGAGGCATCACGCTGGAACATGTCACCCCCCCCATCACAGTGGTGGACGTGCCTGTCGCACAGAAAGCGGTGAGTGAGGCAGCCAGCTGGAAAATCGGAAACGAAAAACGTGCCTTTACTTGGCAGACAATTTGTATTTTCTTCGGTTCAGCAGGGCGCGAGCCCTTTCCCAGCAGCTTCCCACTCAACGCCCACTGGAAGGAACCTCTTCTTGACCTTGCAAAGACCCCTGCCTTCATGCCACAGGCTCTGACCCCAGAATAGGGCGGGCTAGATTCACTTGGCCTCAAGTTCCTTTTGCTGTTATTACAAATATTTTCATTCTTGCACCACCCGAAAAAACCTGCTTGGCGTTAAAGAGATTGAAAATCCATAGGTCTTTTTTTACAAATTTATTTTATTTATTAAATTTTTATTATTTTTTTATTAAAAAAATTTTTTTTTCAACGTTTATTTATTTTTGGGACAGAGAGAGACAGAGCATGAACGGGGGAGGGGCAGAGAGAGAGGGACACACAGAATCGGAAACAGGCTCCAGGCTCTGAGCCATCAGCCCAGAGCCCGACGCGGGGCTCGAACTCCCGGACCGCGAGATCGTGACCTGGCTGAAGTCGGACGCTTAACTGACTGCGCCCCCAGGCGCCCCTATTAAATTTTTTTTAAATGTTTATTTTTGAGAGAAAGAGAGAGAGCGAGCAAGTGAGCACAAGCAGGGGAGAGGCAGAGAGAGAGAGAGGGAGACACAGAATTTGAAGCAGGCTCCAGACTTGAACCCACGAACCATGAGATCATGATCTGAGCTGAAATAGAACACTGAACAAACTGAGCCACCCAGGTGCCCCCAACATCTATAAGTCTTAAGTGTCAGAAGGCTTCTTGGCCTAGTGCCAAGGACAAGGACCGAGGAAGCAAGCAGAGAGTCCCCACCACTCTCTACTACTCCCCAGCTGGGTCATCTGAGGGCGGTTCCTTTCTCCCTCTGAGAAGGACTAACATAACACATGATAGTTGGTGGCACCGCTCACCCCAAATTCCTGGGAGCGCTTTCACATAGAATATTCTGTTCGTGTCTCCTGCGGGAGTTGTGGAGCGTAATCTCCTTGTCTCTCAGCATCCTATCTTCATTTATAAAATAAGGATGATAAAGTAATACCTTCTTCATAAGGGTTGTTTTCAGAATCAGATGGGATAATGACCGCACAGAGGTTAACGGTGGCTGGCACCAGCCTAAGAGCTCAGCAGCCTTCATTCTCTCCCCACGTATTTCCCAGGAATTGGAGGAAATGGAGCACAGTCTGGTGCTGGGGAAACCAAGCATAAAGATAAATGATGATATCATACTTTGTGAAACAATAGAAAACAGATTACAAAGTGGAGCTTGTCTAAATATTAGGAAAGTGACATAGTCGATGAGTATTATGAGTTCCTAAGAGGGAAGTTGTCTTAGGTGAGGGTCCCCAGAAGCGGAGTCTGAGAGGGGCATTCGTGGGGGTGAAGGAAATGTTCCCGGTAGAGACGGGTAATCGAGTGGGGACAGCAGGGTAGGTGGGGGGAGAAGCCAAATGAGGATGTGATTGCAGGGAAGTCCTAGCCTCAGCCTAATCCTGCTGAGATGCCCTGGGATGCACATTACATCTCTGGGTTTGCCTCAGTTTGCTCCAAGGAGCTTGATATTCCTGCTCGTCAGTCGTTGGCTAGGCTGTGTACGCTCCTGGGCACTTCTGGGTCTATCTGCAGGTCTCCAAAGAGTCTCAAGCATCAGCCATTTAAAAAAAGCAAAAAATACAGAAGTTGATGAGGGGATGTATGTTCCAAAGTCGGTAGCTTCCAACAGCAATATTTCCCATCCCGTAAGCTCTTTGAGGACTTTGCTGCTCCCCCTCAGGAGGTATAAATAATCTGTTGACTTGAGGCCCTGGTGACAGCCGTGCTGAATAGTTACCACTGGAAGGAATGCTTTGTAGCTTGTGAGGCTGGGCTGTGAAAGGTTATACAGTCTCTTCGTGGAGTACTTGCCCTTAGAACCCAGCCACAAGGCTTTGAAGTAGCTCAAATCACATGGAGACCCATGGAAAGAAGAATCAAGAACCCCAGCCCTCAGTCCTGACTTGTGAGAGATGGTGCGAGTTTGCCAACCTTGCGATTGAGCCTTCTTGGACGTAGGTCTTCCAGTTGAGCCCCTGGCCGGCTGCTTCCAGGAGCCAAGACGGGCCTCCCTTGCTGTCCTCTGCCCAAGTTGCACAATCATGAGCAAAGTAAATGATTGTTCTTGTTTCTTTAAACTGCTAAGCTTTGCGAGTGACTTGTTTTTGCAGTAGTAACTGGGGCAGGGTACAAGAAAATGGTGAAACAAATCTGAGAACCTGGGTAAAGCACTAACAGCATAAGAGAGCTGTTGGGGTCATGTTCAGATCCTTTGTAGCATGCCCATCTCCCAGAGTCCATGAGTGTGGTGGTGATTGCCCTCTTTTGGAGAATGGCCCTGAACCTCATGGGATCCACCTCGGCCGGGAAGTACCCTTTTCTCCGGGAAGTCCATAGCCGACGGCTTGACCACCATGGGATATCCCTTTATCTCAAGGTGGAACCAACTCCTTGGAGCATCTGTGCTTCTCAGCTCCCCTCAGGATCACACAGAATCTGGGCTCCTCACCATTGCTTGGGTTCTTGGCCCCTGGCTCGCCTTTCTTCTCTTGTTCCTCTTTTCCTGGGAGTGCTCTGTGAATAAATCACTTGTACAAGAATCTCCCAACTCAGGAGACTTGACCTAGGACCGATGACAGTACTTTCTATAGAGTCATTATTATAGGACTAACCTGTAACAAAAATTGTATATTTTGTATGTAGTTGCTGTTGCTGCATAGTCTGAGAAGATGACTTAGCAGGCATGTTATCATTGTATTTAAAATACCCTGAAGGGGTATAGGATGGGGATCTCTTCATAGCTGAGAAAGGACAGCGGTCTTTGGTCCTAATACTGGGCTGGACAATCCTGGATCTAGAGATTCTGGTTCAGCATCATGACTGTGGACTGCACCCCCTCCCCAAGGCCTGTGGACAATTGCACGTGCAATTAAAGTGATTTCCAATTCAGCACCACAACCTGTGGAGAGCTCATGCCTCAATTAAAGGGCAATTGTTTCGAGTAAGTCTTGGTTGTAAGGTCTTATGCCATTTTTCACAGATCAAGCCCCTGTCCCTTGACACCATCAGGATATTAGAAAAATCCCAGGGCCTGCCAGGGGATTACTCTGTTTATTAAATTTAGCTTCACAAACAGAGATGCTCTGCACTTTGTATCACCCTTGAGAACTTGAGCGTTAAGGCATTCTATTGGCTTGAAACTCAGCAATTTCACAAGACAATAAAACAATGTATGTTCTTTTCAGTATTTTTTTTTCCTGTATACTTTATTTGCTAGGGGAAGTAAAACATAGTGCAATGATACACCATTATGTGCTGTGGAAGATCTGTCTGCTGAAATTAAATCTCACCATTACAGGGAGAGTATCCAAATCTGTGGTGTTAGCATTTTTACTTGGTGCATGTCAGTGCCTGAGACCTGATGTGATACTTCATCCCACTGGTGTTGGGCATCCTTTGTTCTCATCTGGAACTTCGCAAATGATGAAATGATGGGAGTGTAGCAGCTTAACGTTCAGAGAATCGCAGAATGCAGAATTGGAGGGGACCTCAGAGATAGTTCAGCTTAGATACTTCCTTTTTAGAGGAAATTTAAAGACAGATACCCTGAGAAAAAAATATGCTTTCCTGATGGTCACAAGGCTGGTTAGTGAGTCATTAAGCCAGGTATTCTGACTCTGAGTTCCATGAACATTTTGCCCATCATTGCTGTGCTTGTCCTTTGTGGGGGAGTAGCTACACCATGAGGGTTGCTCAGATTCATTTGTTGTCTAGCTCCTGATGTGGCTGGGCAAACCATACCTTACTCCACAGAGGAGCAAACTGGTTGACTCTTTAAGTCCTAAGGGAGGTGAGGAGCTGGAGCAGTGTGAAAACATTTCTGCCAAGTACTTGCCGTCAGTATTTAATGTCAGACACGAAAGCCGTGGAGAATTTGCTGAAGATGTTGTTCTAAGACGCTGTAATAATACCACAGTAGCATGGTAACATATGAATCCCTCATCCTTGCAAAATGCCCCTCTGCGCCATTTGAGGTTTTCAAAATCTGTCCATCTTTAAAAGGCTGTGAAGCATGGCCAATGGACCTTGCAGATCAGTAGTTAGGATTTAGGGTGGACTTGTGTTCTGGTCATGATGAGATCAGGCCTCAGTAGAGTTTCCTAATTTCTGCTGGGGGCATACGATTAACACAGCGGGTTAGCCCGGAGGCTTTGATACCTGGTGTTGGTGAGACTGGGGGCAACTCATTTCACCTCTTCAAGCGTCAGTTCCTTATGTGTATACAGAGGATAGTTTTTCAGCTCTGCCCATGTCATGCAGTCGTTTTTCAGATTAAATGAGGTCATTGATGTAAAGCACCTGAGGACAGTGCCTCACTTCTCAGCAGCGCTCGCTAAGTGTTGGCTCCTTTCATCAATAATGAGAGCCTTCGATTAATGATTGTAAGTTGCCTTCAGGCAGAGCAGTGGGCAATGTTCATGTAGTCCTTGGGGCAGCCCTGAGCTGAGGATTATCTCCCTTGCCCTACAGGTAGATACACAATGATGCAGAGAGGTGAATCTGTTCACTCAGGCTTACCAAGTTCATATCTGGAAGTTCCACATCTTGAATCCAAGTTTGTCAGGACCCAAAGCCTATGCTCCTGTCACTACATTTCTGGAACAGAGAGACAGCTTGGAGGCTGCTAAATCCAGCATTACTGCAGAATAATGGGTTTATATGGATCACCTCAAAAATAAGTATTACATCAAATTATTTTGAGAAAGAGGACTCACTATAAGTCCTACTGAGGAGACACAATTACCATTAGTGTACTTCTATCTTTATGAGGTTTCAGAGTAAATCAACCTTTGTAAATATGGTACCCTCAGAATTTCCAGTGAGTATCTCCTAGGACTAGCATCCTATGGAATGTTCTTTGAGATACACCAATCAGGGCTTGCGTACTCACTTTGTAGAAGAGGGAAAAGGTCAAGAGAGCTCAGTAGGAGCCATGAGGCGAGTCGTGACTAGACCTCAAGACTCCCAGTCTGTAGGCTCATAATCCATCTACCTCAGGGCCCTGCCATCTTTTATCTTTCCTACCCCTGTGACACTCTTAGCATTTATCAGCGAGATGGCTGGGACACTTTGTATTTCACTGTTAGGACCTCCTCCTCATCAGACGGAGGGTTCCCCCTCCTCCTACACACTCTCCTCCTTCCGTTTTACGACAGCCCCATCTGTTGATGAATCCGTCACCAGAGTGACAGCGTTCTGATGATGTACTCACATAATACATTATCAAAGTGCCAGTCCTGATGGCCCTGTGATGTATGAGGCTGGCGTTTGTCAATGCCCTGCAGTTTTCACAGAACCATTTATCACAACAGTGTCCTCTTTGTGGGCGCACTCCACGGAGACACTGTCCCGGGGAAATGGGGAGCTGTGGGGGACTGAGTGGCCAGGTGAATGTAACCCCAGGGTGGGGTGCCAGAGAGATGGGAAGAATGCATATATTAATCCTACAGGGGAGAAGAGTGTTCTACGGGCTACCCTGGCTGAGCCTAGTGGTGGTTCCAATGGATTCATTCAAATATATCAAGTCACGTACTCTCCTAGATGTTGAGGATTCCAATCATAATGCTGATAGCAGTCAATGTTACTTGAACCTTTCCTATACATTAGACACTGTGGTAAGTGTTTCAGACATGGTGCTGCATTGAGTACCTCCCTAAATTCCTGCTTATAGAATAGCTGCGTGTTTAGAAGAGAAAACAGAGACACCCAGCCGCTGGACATGCTGATCCAGCATTTCTGCCTTAGACCTGGGTTCAGACCCAACTCCACCACTAATGAGTTGTGGGACAGTGGAAAAGCTAATGAATTTCTCCAGACCTTTTTCCACTGGTCAAATGGTGGTTAAGTACTAAGATCTACCTTTTAGGGTTTGTGAAGATTGGAGGAGACAATGAATGCATTTATACAAAAATGCCTGATGCTGTGTTAGGCATTAATTTTCTTGGAAGAGGGAAATATATCAGGAACTGTTATTAGAAACAGGTTCAGGGGTGCCTGGGTGGCTCAGTCGGTTGAGCGTCTAACTTCGGCTCAGGTCATGATCTCGCGGTCCATGAGTTCGAGCCCCGCATCGGGCTGTGTGCTGACAGCTCAGAGCCTGGAGCCTGCTTCGGATTCTGTGTCTCCCTCTCTCTCTGCCCCTCCCCCGCTCATGGTCTGTCTCTCTCTGTCAAAAATAAATAAACATTTTAAAAAATCTTAAAAAAAAAAAAAAAGAAACACGTTCATTAAACTATAACAAAATGCCCAGACCTTAGTTTCTAAATACCGTCCTAAATGCCTGATTCTAAGGCTGGGGTAGAGACAACACGGATTGACACTGGAACATCTTGGAGTGCTGGAAAGTAACAAGTGCTTAAAAAAAAAAAAAAAAAAGCAAATGAAAGGAAGAGGGAAGGTCAAAGGGACCTAAGAGCCAACCTAATAGAGCTCGTAGTCACTAAGTTGGAAAAATTTAAGCAATAAGAGAAATAATGATACTATTGGATTATAACCCAAAGAGTAAAAGAAATATCCATGAGTCCATACTGCCCTAGTTCAACAATGTCAGTCAGCCTCATGGTGTTCTGGAGGGTCACGCCCTGCACTGAGGTGCTGTGTAGGTGGATAACACCCATGGCCTCTTCTATCAAGAGCAAGGGCAGAGTTGACACACCGTTGTTTATTTCACCTTTCACTAAAGCCCCAAATCTTTTCACCTTCAAATGGGTCACAGCTGAGAAGCACCTGCTGCCTTTAAAGGAGACCCTGTCTTTAAGAAAGTCTCAGACATCACGTGGCCGCGTTTCACAAGACACTTCTTACCTGGGCAAGGTGGAATGATTGATACCTGATCTGCTGGAGGTCACCAAGCAGCTCAAAGCTAACCTGTTTGATTCAGAACTGATCCAGATGTAATAACACCCCAGAGTAGAATCCAGGCTTCCAGTACAGGCTTGCGCTCGGTGTCCGTGAGACCCTGCACAGGTGATCTTATTTGCTGGGGGGTGGGGTGGGGGGGGCCCTCTGGAGCAGTCTTGGGGTGCACATAACATTGAGGCTGAAGTAGGAGTCCTGGGCTCATTGGGGGAGAAAGTTGTATGTTTTGATGTAAAGGAAGCTCTGAAGGGATTTATAGTCACTTTATTTAATGATCCAACTATATACTGAGAATTGACAGGCCTCATCTTGTGCCAGATTCCTTGTCCACTGCAGAATTCTGAGGCTGAATGGCTGACTTCTCTGGAATCTGGGGTGGAGGGTGGTCAGTGACCACCCTGCCCGCAAAACTAATGCAAAATGAGGCATTCCCCTCCACTCTATGAGGTTAATGATAGTAATGAGGTTAATAGTAGTATCTTTGAGGTTAATAGCAGTATCTTTCTTAGGACTTGAATAGCTGTTTCTCTGAAGAAGATCTACAAATGGCCAAAAAGCACAAGAAAAATGTTTAATGTCATTGGTCATTATGAAAATGCAAATCCAAACCTCAATGAGATACCACTTTACACTAGGATGAATATATGTATACGTATATACACATATATAGCAACATAGAGTGCTCTTAAAAACATAGTGCTAGGTATGAAAAGAAAAGGCACAGAATGAAATCCATAGCCCTCTACCACACAGACAATTTAGCATGGTGGACACAAACCAATGATATGCCGTCAGACTATAGAGCCACAAACGAAAGGAGACACAACTATATATATGTGTGTGTGTGTGTGTGTATATATATATATACATATATATATATGTATATAGTTGTGTGTTCTTTCGTTTGTGGCTCTATAGTCTGATTGCATATCATTGGTTTGTGTCCACCATGCTATATGTATGTGTGTGTGTATATATACATATATATGCATATATACATATGTATATACATTTATACATATATATATACATATACACATATATATATGTATATATACACACATACATATATATATGTATATGACTGAAATATCACTGCTTGGGCATAGCAACATTCTCACAATAGTCTGCAGTAGCCCAGGATGGGGTTGGAGCTCCGGTAGCATGCAGATGAATGGAGTGAAGCGAATAAAGCACTGTGGCTCTCCGTGCATGGGCAGCTTATGGATGCTCCCTGCACCTGCTCATGCCTGGGCCTGCATTTATCTATGGCTACATATAAACCACTGATAAAGGTTGGAGAGTGGTTAATGGTATCCAGTGATGGTTGGAGGGAGTGCAGTTATTAAGGTGATGGGATAATAATTAGCTAACATTTATGGGTAGTTTATAAAGTGTCTGGAACCGTTCTTTATGTATATATACTATTCCTTCTGATTATGTCAATGAGCCAGTGAGAGAAGCAGTAGGGCCTGTCAAACCCAAAGTCAGTGTGACGACCAAAACAAGGCTTGGAAGCGTTGACTGGTAGCTGAGCGTTGGTGGATGAGCTGGGACCAGAACTGGATTTTCTGTGCCCCAGCCCATCTCCACCATGGCCCTGCAAGCCATGGATTGACACGATCAGTGCTGCCAGCTATAGTAATGAGTCCCTCCTTGCAAAGCTTTGTGTCTGTTCGGATTCAAGGGAAAGACGAACCTCATCTTGTTCAGGTTTTCCAGGGTTTGTAATGGCTGCTCTGGGCACCTTTGAGAATTACTAAGCTGAATCGTCAGGCTGGCAAACCTACGCCATTTGGTCGCCTCTGAAATGGGGGCAGAGGACAGTGCTGAGGGGACAATTTTAGAGCTTCCAGAAAAACAAAAAGAACAGTTCCCAGAAGAACGCGGGGGCTCTCTTTGTCACAACGGGGCTGCCCGAAAGACCCCGCATTGCTATGGAAACGGCGCATTTCTTTCTTTATGGAGCAGGCACATAAAACTCCCAGAATGTGTCATGGAATAAGTTACTGCTGTCCCGAGGCTGCCAAAGATGCACACCCTCATTAGGGGAGCCGTGTGACATTTTGGGGTTTATAATGAACGATTTGCAGCCTCAGAGGTTCATCTGAGCTTACCCTGTTGGGATCACACCCTCTTGGTTTTGGGTTCTGAAGGGGGCCCCTTCCTCAAAATGTCCACAGACCAAAGACCCATCAGCTTTTGCACTGAAGCAAGACGGTCAGGTGATATAATTATGGTGCCTGCACATCTAATTTACATGCAACTAGTGAACAAATTCTGCCATTTCCATAAAGACACTCCTGCTGAAATGGAGCGTTTTATCACCTTCTTTTCACCTGGAGCCCTTAATTGGGTAGCTCTGCTCCCCTCAAAATTTTATTTACCTGGTAATATGCAGATGTTAGTTGGCCAGCTTTGAAATAGAGAGGAATTACAAAGGAGAGGAAATAGACCACACAGGTGTGTCTTCCCCTTCAACTGACTCAGCCCTGACTGCACACCTCCCTGGGTGCCCTGGAGATCTTTTACAAAATCTTACGAAATCTCTTGTGTTTCCTGTTGACTGACAGTGTCCTGATAGTGCTTTTGAGAAAGATGAGCTTGTTTTGGGAAACAGACAATTAGATTGTGCAGGGAGGGAGGTGGAAAGCAAGGAGGCAAGACAATAAAGCTCAGGGAACACCTGGACCATTATCATTATGTCCTGGATAACCATGAAGGATTTGTCATTGAGGAGGAGATGACCGTTGATGCTCAACGTTTGATGAACACAGGGCGCAGGGTGCAGCAAGGGAAGACTTCTCTGGCCATAAAAAAATAGCTGCCTTAATGAAAATAACACTCAGCCCCTCAAAGGATGACAATATAACATCTCCCTTGGGGTTTTCACTAAGTAGGGGACAGTGTAGCAAAATGGTTATGAGCGTGGCTCTGGAGTTGACTCTGAACACCTGGGTTCCGTTCTCTGCCTGGCTTCGTCGGTGTTTTTGAGTGCCTTGCGTGACAGGCACCATCCTTGATGGTGCTATGACCTTGAGTAAGTTATTTAGCCTTTCTAAACCCCAGTTTCCTAATTCGTCAAGTGGGAATTGCAGTTCAACCTTCCGCAATGGCTTATTGTGATGGTTAAATGGATGAATGTATGCAAAGCATTTATAGCACTGGAAACAGTAGATGTTCACCATTGCGTTTAATACTGCTCTTATCACAGTGTTCGGTTTGGGACAGAAGGAGGGGCTCAGTTATTCTCTTTTAAAAGAGGACAGTGGCTCAGCAGTGACAAAAGAACACCTTTCTTTTACGACCTCTCATATGACTGGGGCCAGGTCAGAATATCCAATGAAGTTCTACAAAAGACTGTGCAATGCCAAGACAGAAATAAGTAGATAACAACAACAATATAACAACAGCAATGACACCAGAAAACCTAGATTTTGAGATGTGGTTTAAACTCTCGTTACGTTTTACAAACTGTAGCTCCTAGATGACCTCTGATGTGGCACAAATGGTGATGATGATGGTGGTGATGATGATGATGGTGGTGTTGATGATGGTGGTGATCATGATGGTGTTGGTGCTGATAATAATGGTGGTGATGCCAATGATAATCGCTGGGATGATGATGACGGTTACAGAGGAAGCAATCACCGTAGCTACCATTTATTGACTGGTTACTACATACTGTGTTAATAGCTTTGCTTTCTATCTCATTTAACTTTCACAACACTGTAATTTAGGTGCTGTACATATTTTCATTTCATAGGTGAGGAGATTGAAGTTTAGTTGCAGTTGTCTCCCACCACCAAGGGCTCAAGTTCCAGTTATCTAGAGATCTAGAAGTGGAGCAAGCCCAGAGGAAGGATGGAGAACCTTCACCCCCTGCCCCTATCCCCAGCTATGTATTGCCTCCTGAAAGAGGTTAAATTCCTGAAGGCGAACATCCTCGCATACATTTGCAGGGATCCTGGCACCAGGGAGAGCCACCTTTTCCTGGGGAGGCCACTTTCACATATAAAATATTATCGTGGGACAGCGTAAACTCCAGAATGCATCCACACAGGAGGAAGGGTGGCTGTGTCATAGCATCTGATGAAGGTTTCCATGGAGTGGGAGGGATTCCCTGGCCATCGAAAACCGGGTGATTCCTTGCTTTCCCTCGTTTGGGCACCATGGCAGTCTTTTGACATTCAATACATAGGTGTTATAAGCTCGTTGTATACTGGGGAAACTTGAAAGTCTAAAACAGTTAAATGACCTTGCCAATGTCATTGAGCAAGTTGGTGAAGCCAAGTGATGTCTCTGGATTGTCAGTCCCTTGGACCACACAGCCTCTCCTGGGGAGGTTCTGTGTGGTAAACCCAGATGGAACTTTTGCTTGGACGAGGTCACTGGTAATACAAAGAATTGAAAATGCATTGAATGCAGATTCTGCCACTTCCTCACTGTAACCTTGGGCAGCTCATTTAACTGCTTTGACCTCAGTTTTGTCATCTCTGTAATGGAGCATAATGTCTCATTATATAGTGGTATATATAATAGGAATGAAAAAATGATGGAGAAAGTACTTTCAAGCTGCCTTTTTCTGAACAAAGTATTTCAAATAATTTTACTAAAGATGGGCCCCTGTGTACTCCCCCTCCCCCCTCCACTCCCATTCTACTCTGCACCCAACTCCGAGACCTGGAAGCTGACCGCAATATAACTGCAGGGGTTATATTAACTGACTGGCTCCCTTGGCCTCTAGCTTCTAATTGGGCTTGACCAATGGGAGGCAATGGAAGGAGAGCTGAGAGCTGGAAGGGAGTAGGCTTGGGGTATTTATTCCCTGCCAAGTTCTCCGCCTGCCGGGACACTGTGAGTTGGCATTGTTCCCCTAATGAAGGCCACAGGTCCTATGAGGCAACCCTGTTAGACCCTCCCTCACTTGCTTCTTTAGAATTAAGGCTAGTATTGTCTACTTCTATAGCTACCCCAGGCTACCGGACTCTGCTTTACTGGTTTCCATAAATCCTACTCCTTCTTCTGTAACTATATATTCATTAAACATTATCTAGTTTGTGATGTCTGCTTGGGATCCTGCCTGATGCTGGCCCTTTGAGATAATTGGGGCAATTACTCTAAGCCCCAATTTTCCGATGAGACCCCAAAGTAACAACTGGCACCCCCAGAGGTAAAGAAACTTGCTCAAAGTCACCTCACAAATCAGATTCTTAATACTGACCAGAGTCTCCTGATTCCAAGGCCAGATTTCTCGTTTCTGTCCAGAGTATCGAACCTCCTTCCAATAGGAAGGAACCCCATGAAGCTTGGGGAATTTATAAAGGAAAGAAGGGAACTGATTACAAGGCCCCGGATGTCTCTTTGATGAACAAAGGTATGATGACCGGACCATATGTAAGGTTAGAACTCGGACCCAATGCCTGCAGCAACCAGCCTGGGAAGCCAAATGATAGCTTCTTCAGCCATTGGCTCACAATGGCCAGGATTTTATCAATTACTGATGGTTTCCCTAATTTTTGTTCTTATTTCCAACTTAGGACAAACTGGAAAAGTCAAATCTGCCCCCTAACCAATCATATAGGATGTCCTCCTTCTGGTTAGCTTGTCTCTAGATTCTCCATGCCAACAGTCTCCATACCCAAAGCCTTCCCTATTCTCCACAATAAAGCTTTTCCGGCTCCTCTGCCTGCCTTTGAGTCTCTGCCACATGTAAGGGATGCTGGCTGGCTCCTTTGTTATATAGTAGGCTCTAACTAAAGAGTGTTTTTTTCTCATTCTCATTTAGATGGTCTTCATTTATTTTCATGCTGCACTTCATCCCTTCAAAACTAAACTGGCCCCACAATGTACTATCAAACAGGCTAGTAGACAAGCTTGAGACTCCTGGCAAATTGGTCAACCCATTGGCTAGAGCACCCACTAAAGGTTACTGGTCGCCATCCCATGGCTGCCAGCATAGTTAAGTTATTCTATTTCATAACCGTTCTTTGAGGATAAGTACACTGCTACCAAGTGGCAGTCAAAAATCTATTGCATAGTCCAAGGAGGGAGTGGAAGGGAAAGGAATGGAGAGCAAGATAGCTCATTTATTGAGAACTCAGTGAAGCACTTTCCCCGCAAGATCTTGTGGAATTCACACAACACCATGGTCTGTGACAGGTGCCTTGATTCCCATTTTAGGTGAGACAGCTCAGGCTCAAGAGAGTTGATATGGTTTGCTCAAGTTCAGATAGCCACTCGAGTGACCGGAATAAAATTTAAAGCTAACTCTGTCTATGTTATCCCGGGCAGTTAGGAATAGTTATCAACACCGGATAATTTTGGTTCAAGGTAGAGTTCTCCTTGAATGAACTAACCTAGATCAATCGTTAAGTGTAGATGAAAGCTTTATCTTACTATTCTGTAGACTGGTGAATGCAGCAATATATGAACATTCTGGTATCTTCAGTGTTTTTAAAAAATTTTTAAATGTATATTTACTTTTGAGAGAGAGACAGAGCATGAACTGGGTAGGGGCAGAGTGAGAGGGAGACACCGAATCCGAAGCAGGCTCTAGGCGCTGAGCTGTTAGCACAGAGCCTGACGCGGGGCTCGAACTCACAAACCGTGAGATCATGACCTGAGCTCAAGTTGGATGCTTAACCGACTGAGCCACCCAGGCACCTTTTTTTTGTTTCGTTTTGTTTGTTTGTTTGTTTGTTTGTTTGTTTTAAGCTCATGCTCAGTATTACTGAAAAAAAGTATTTTTCTCCTGCATCTAGTGGTTCTCAACTGGGGGTGATTTTGTTTCTCCCCCACGTCCCCAAACAAGGGACATTTGACAATGTGTGGAGACGTTTTTGGTTGTCACAACTGGGGATGTTATCGAGTGGGGGCAGGCCAGGGTTGCTGCTAGGCCTCCTGCAGTCCACGGGGCAGCTTCCCATCCAGTTAGCCTCAAATGTCACTGATGCCATCCGGTAAGAAACCCTGGTGTCAGGGCATCTATGGTAGTCTCAGTACTGAACATAGCATCTTAGTCTTCATACAGCATTTTCTTTTCATAACATGGAATCAGTTTTCTTACCATTAAAATACCGAATGATAGGCACACAATGACTTGGGCCTTGGAGTCAGAAAAGAAAGTTCTTGCTCTGCCCTCACCGGCTGAGCCTCTTTGGACAAGTTGCTTAATCTCTCTGAACTTTACTTTTTCTCATCTGTACAGTGGGGTATGTCAATACTTGTCTCAGTGGGCCTGTGTGAGCATTAATGAGAGGAGGTGCCTACATACTTCATGCAAGGCGCAGTATGCAGTAAGTGATTAATAATTTCTTTACCTTCTCTTTCCCCCCTTTAAGACCGATACTATCACATACTCATTTAATTAAAAAAGGTAAAAGAAAAAATACAGGCTAGGCCCCCATTAAGTATTCAAATCAAATACCACTGTAAACTTTAGTTCCAACTCGGCTATGGACAGTGGAGTTAAAAACTCGGGGGGTGATGTTACGGCTGACTGAGGCTGTGCACGCTCCAACTCACCACGTTGTGACAGAGTCTGTACTATATATACTGCGGGGAGATAAGAGGAAGAAATAAGTCACCATTATGGTCATCAGACATCCGTACGGAAGGACGGTGAAAGCCTAAGGAGAGGACGCAGGAGGACAGAGTTAAATTGATTCTTGGAATAAGCTAGAATCCAACCAGGGAGAAAAAACAGCCATCCGTTCAGAAACCAAACAGAATTATTTCACAGGGAAAAGTGATTCTGTATAATTTATGAATCTCCCTTTTTATTCTTCCTGGTTAAACAACATAAACAGAAAAATACAGAATGTGTTTTAAATCCCAGCTGGGCTGAGAGTATGAATGAAAGTAAGGGGATTAATAAACTTAATGGTGGGATGTTTCCAATTTGGGCAAGGGGCTCAAGTCTCTCCTTGCTGAGCGCCCCCCCCCCCCCCCCCCGCCCAAAGGTAGGCCATTTGTAATATTCTTTTTTTTTTATTTTTTATTAAAAAAAAATTTTTTTTTTAACATTTATCCATTATTGAGAGACAGAGACAGAGCATGAGCACGGGAAGGACAGAGAGAGAGGAGGAGACACAGAATCCGAAGCAGGCTCCAGGCTCCGAGCTGCCAGCACAGAGCCCGACACAGGGCTTGAACTCACAAACTGCGAGATCATGACCTGAGCGAAGTCTGATGCTTAACCAACTGAGCCACACAGGTGCCCCGGCCATTTGTAATATTCTAAGGAATCTTTTTTTTTTTTTTTTAATGTTTATGCCTGGATTGGAAACATCTCACCATTCAGTTTATTTTTTATTTTATTTTTATTTTTTAAATATTTACTTAGAGAGCACACATGCATGTGAGCAGGGGAGGGGCAGAGAGCGGGGGAGGGAGAGAATCCCAAGCAGTCCCTGTAGTGTCAACACAGAGCCTGGTGCAGGGCTGAATCTCACGAACTGTTAGATCATGACTTGAGCTGAAATCCAGAGTTAGACTTTGACCGACTGAGCCAACCAGGTACCCCAATTTTATTTTTTATCTTTAAATGCTTACATAGTTTGGGTTAACGTGTATTAAGGGACAGTCCATGCATGACATTCTCTTATGATGCTAGTTCCATAATTTACTTTCAATTATGCCCTTATTGAGAGGCCCTTGGATTATTTCCAGTCTGGGGTTAATACAGGCAGCAAGTACCGAACCTTCATGTATATATATCTTTATTATTTTATGATAGGCAAAACTCTAGGTGACCCCCAGTGATCCTCGCACTTGGTAGTCAAGGCTTTGTGTATTCTTCTCTTGAGTAACCTGCCTTTAACCCTAGAACGTGGCAATGTGGAGGATTGTCGCTTCTGTTAGTACGTTACAAAAGATAATGACTTCTTTCTTTCTAGAAAGCTCTTTCCATTGCCTTCTCAGTTTGCATGCTTTGTTGAAGCATGGTGCCACTGCAAAGGACCACATGGCAGGGAACTGATAGCTCTCGAGGAAATGAACACTGACAACTGCTGAGTGACTTTGGAATGGATCTCTCCCCAGTCAATCTTTCAGATGAGACCCTTGCCCTGGCCAACACTTTGCTGCTTAAAAAATTTTGTGTTTGTTTGTTTGCTTATTTATTTTTGAGAGAGAGCCTATGTGTGCACGGGGAGGGTCAGAGAGAGAAGGAGAGAGAGAATCCTCAGCAGGCTCCAAGCTATCAGTGCAGAGCCCAACTTGGGGCTCAAACTCATGCCCATGACCTGGACCGAAATCAAAAGTCAGACCCTCAACCCACTGAGTCACCCAGGCACCTATGCACAACAATGTAGCACAGAATCCAGATTCCAGAGCCACAGAAACTGCTAGGTAATAACTGTTTATGATTGAATGCCCCTCTGTGTAGGCATAACTTGTTACTTAGCAACAGATAACTAATACAAGCAACTAACAGTTCAACAGGACTGTTGACTGAGAAACAAACCAGTAAGTCTACTGCAAGGCAGGCTGTTATTAGGACGACCAGTTTGAGGGAAAGGGCTATGGGATTCTTGGGCTGGAAAGACACTTCCAGCTAAGGGTGTTCAGAAATCTGAGCAGGCACACACCTGCTTATTCAGGAATGATTAAAGTTTTCCTGTGTGCTGGGCACCATGCTGGGCTTGGGGGTCTAGTGTGATGAAGATGCCAAAATTTTATTTCTTTTTTTTCCTCTTGATGCTTGCCCTCTAGGAACAGAGACAGAAAATGAACAGTAAATAAGCACACAAAGAAGGAAAATTTTGGTAGACACAGGTAGTAGGAGGGAAAGAGATAAAGAGGGCTCAGTAACACCAGGTGGGCTCTTTGTTTGTGGTGGTCAAGGAGGACATCTCACTGAGGAGGCCGTGAATGCTGGAAGCCATCTTTGGCTCGCAACCCAAACAAGTGAGATTTCCACAAACCCAGGGGGGCAGGGGCCCTGCCCTCCTACCCCAGTGGTGGCGGCTGCACGCTTCTCCTCCGGGCAGCGGGCGACAGCGGGAGGTGGGCTCAGCTCAACAAAGGCAGTATATCGGTTCCGGCTTCTATAGCTCCTAACGGCCAGATGATGGATGCCGCGATGGAAAGGGGGACCTGCTTTGATGTTCGCAGCCTGGTTTGATTAATGAGCGGCTCTGCCGGGAGGCTACGCTGGGAGTAAATTACTCTTTTCAGAAATGGCTAGATCGGCACTATTGTACTAATTATTTCACAAGCTTGGGGTCAGTTCCAAATTCCCTGACGCACACAAGGGAACAAACACCCAGGCTAACTGAAGCCGACAGAGCTCTAATTAAAGCAGAAATTGTTTGTGACTCCCCTCTCCCCCCTACCCTCCACCCCACCGGCCCTCTTTTCCCAGAGGAGGAAGCTGTCAGAAGCATTTCTTTCCTGCCCCTGGCGTGGCCCAGCATGAACCCCCAAGTTCCAGGAAACAGTCAACGGTAACCCCACACATATACTGAGCATTGTCAAAGAGGGGAGATCTCTGGGGGGGGGGGGGTCCAGTGTCTTGGTTTCTGGTTTCTTTCTCCTCATCCCATGCACAGGTGTAGTATATATGTCCATAGTCATTCATTCATTCATTTCTCTCTTTATTCACTTGTTCATTCCATACTCATTTATTTAATGCATTTTATGGGCCAGGCACTGTGCTGAGAGTTGGCAGTGTTCTAGCCTTCACGAGCTTGCCACCTGGTGGGGAAGACACATTAATCAGAGAAGCATATGGATGCATGGAAAATTGCAGCTGGGAGAAAAGCTATAATAAAAGGACTGTGGCTTTGAGTGTATGTTAGAGGGTGTTTGGCTTGCTTGGGGGCTCAGATCCTTGCGAAGGCGGTGCCAGAGCTGAAAAAGTTCAAGCAACGAGCATGGGGAGATAAGGAGAAGTGTTGAAGGTGGTGGAGACAACACGTGCAAAGGCCCTGAGGTAGGAATAAAGGTGACGTTCAGAAGAGACAGAAAGAAGGCAGTATGGCTGGAAATCCACATGAAAGCAGATTGATCCGGATTCAGGCTTTTGCTCTGTGCGCGGCTGTGGGGGTCCTTTGCATGTCTGCACCTCTGTTGCCCTGCCTGAAAAATCGGGATAAGATCTGTTAAGGCTTGTAGAAACATTGTGGTGGTCTTCCTCGCAAGTTCCCGTAAGGACTGGTCTTGACCTTCCTTGGCAGTCTTTTCTCCTACCCTTTGTTGCTCAGTGCTCCAGCTGAACCCCGTCGCTCACTCTCCCCCGTGGGCTCCTCACACTTTCCAGCCTCTGTGCCATCCTGGCGCCTGCTCACCCACCTCAGAAAGGCTGGCTTCCCCGACTCACTGGTGGGAAGAAACAGAGGCAAAAGCTTGGCCGTGCGTGCACGCAGGTTTTCTGGCCCTCTGCGGGTGCTTACCTAGTCACACGTTGTCTTCTGTTGAATGTTTATACCACTTATTTGGGGGGTGGGGCGGTTCCTTTGTGAAACGTCAGAAATATCCACCTTTTTTTTTTTTTCCAACGTTTATTTATTTTTGGGACAGAGAGAGACAGAGCATGAACGGGGGAGGGGCAGAGAGAGAGGGAGACACAGAATTGGAAACAGGCTCCAGGCTCTGAGCCATCAGCCCAGAGCCTGACGCGGGGCTCGAACTCACGGACCGCGAGATCGTGACCTGGCTGAAGTCGGACGCTTAACCGACTGCGCCACCCAGGCGCCCCAGAAATATCCACCTTAATGCAATCTGCGAACTCCGCGTTTTGCTACTCCTGGTGATTCCCAGTGGGTGTATCGTGGCCACGGGCCTTGATTCTCCTGACCACCCTTCCTGGTCGGCGCCACTCCGATCACTGTGCAAACAAAGGGTCCTGAGTTCTAGGAGTGTTGAATAATTTGCACAAAGTCTCCTATCCAGCAAGTATGTGTCAGAGCTGGGGTTGGACCTTTTCTCCAAAGTCTCCTTTTATCCACAAGGTCAGGTATTGCTAACATTCATTTAGGTGTAGTAACAGCTGACGTATCCTGAATACTTACCACGGGGTAGGCATTGTGACAGGTACTTTCTGTGCATTAACTTAGACCCACCCTGTAAGGTTTTATAGATAAGAAGGCAGAGGTGCAGAGAGATTCAGTAACTTGTCCTGAGATAGTACAGCTAGTAAACAGTAGAAACTGGATTTATGCCCAGCATGAAATGCCAGAACTATGCTCTTAGGAGACAGTCACCGTCTCGTCAGATTTGAGGCTCGGGTGGGAAAGCAGCCTTCTTCTTGCAGTCCACAAAGCTGCCATCTGAAGGTGGTCAGCATGTCTGGTTAAGGGAGTCCCAGAAAGGGTATAATAAGGCAGTGGTCCCTCAGATTCCTTTATTCTGGGAGTTGGGTATTTGAAAAAAAATTTTTTCAATGTTTGTTTGTTCTTGAGAGAGAGAGAGAGAGACAGAGACAGAGTGCAAACAGGGGAGGCGCAGCGAGAGAGGGAGACACAGAATCCGAAGCAGGCTCCAGGCTCTGAGCGGTCAGCACAGAGCCCGACACGGGGCTCGAACTCACGGACTGTGAGATCATGACCTGAGCCGAAGTCGGACGCCCAACCGACTGAGCCACTCAGGCGCCCCAATTTTTTTTTAATTTCTTTTTTTAATGTTGGGGATGTTTTAGCTCAAGGCTCATGTGCAATGCCTAAAAAGAATGAGCTAAATGGGAAAATCAATAATGCACGCAGATGGTCCCAGTGATGTTTACACTATTTAAGAGAACAAATTATTCCGAAGCACCTGGGATTCATTCTTTCCTATACAAAAGGAGGAAAGCAAGGGAGTTACAGGGTGGCTTTATCTCTTCATTGAAGCAGGCTCCCCAAGAGGCAATTATTCTGTGTTTATATTAGTTTGCATTGGCCATGTTCTACCAACCATCCCCACTCATGCTGATGAAGAAAGTTTCACTTTACTGCAATTTCTAGTATACATAGTATGTATGGAAGAGTAGAATTGACCCCATAAACACTTACTGAGGGACTACTATGTGCCAGATACTAGGCCAGGGGCTGGGATTAAGAAGAAACAGCCACAAATGTACCAAGAACCATGAAAAACATGTGTAAAGCACTTACTTTGTGCTAAGTTCTCATCTAAGAATTCGTGGAATCTGGGCATAGGCCTAGGAGGTAGGTACTGTCATTATTGCCTTTTGTTTTTAAGTTTATTTATTCTGAGAGAGAGAGAGAGAGCAAGAGAGAGAGAGAGAGAGAGAGCGCACAAGTGTGGGTGAGGGGCAGACAGAGGGGGAGAGAGAGAACCCCAAGCAGGCTCCTCACTATCAGCCTGAAGCCCGACACGGGGCTCAAACCCACAGACCTTGAGATCATGACCTGAGCCAAAATCAAGAGCCAGACGCTTGAATGACTGAGCCACCCACGCCTTTTGACAGGTGAAGACACTGGAGACCAAGGTCATGCATTTCGATGTGAAACAGGCAGGATGCGAATCCAGGCAATCTCACGAAGGAGTCAAACACAGTAAGAAGGCAGACAACAAACACACGTACATACCAAAAAAGTAGAGCTTTTGACTCTCCACTACAGAGACAAATAAAACACACACACACACACACACCCCTACACACAAAGGAAAAAAATATTGTAAAATTATGGCGTCTTGCAAATGAACAAAGAGGTTGGCCATAATGACGGGGAGAGTAAATGGGGATTTTTCGTATAAAATGGTCCTGGGGTGGGGCACCTGGGTGGCTCCTTGGGTTGAGTGTCCGACTTTAGCTCGGGTCATGATCTCGCAGTCCATGAGTTTAAGCCCTGTGTCGGGTTCTGTGCTGACAGCTCAGAGAGCCTGGGGTCTGCTTCGGATTCTGTGTCTCCCTCTCTCTCTGCCCCTCCCCCACTCATACTCTGTGTCTCTCTCAAAAATAAACATTAAAAAAAAAAAAAAAGATCCTCAAAGCCTTTCAGAGAGGCGATCTTGAAACCAAAGGGGTGAGAAAGAACTAGACGGGGTATTGGTGAAGATGTTAGTGGTGGTGTGATGGAAAATTCCAGAAGGAGGGAATTAGGAGGGCAAGGAGTCTAAGGTGGGAATAAGCTTGGAGTATCCAGGGGTCTAAAAGGAAAAGACCTGTATGGCTAGGAATAGTGACTCAGGTTGAGGGGAACAGTGGAGGTGAGATGGTGACCCAGACCAGATCACATAGGGACTTAGACCCCACATTTTTGGGAGGATAAAATGAGATAATCTATGTCACTTGCATATTACAGTGCCTGGTGCCTGGAACTTAGTATGCGCTCAGTGTTTATTTTTGTCGTCACTATGATTATTTCATATCTTGTTCAATGACTTTGACTTTTTTACGTGACTTAAAGGAAGAAAAAAATTTAAGTTTTTCTTTTAAGTTGTTTTCCTCTCTCCAAAGAGTTTATGCTTATAGGACTGTGGAAGAATTCTAGCCAGGAAGGCCTTGGGTCCGTCCCAGGAGGAGCGGGCAGAGCAGGTGCTGAGATGTGTGTGTGTCTGGAAACAACCTCAGTGTCCACTGACGGATGAACGGATAAGGAGAATGTGGTGGATACATACAGTGGAATACTATTCAGTCTGGAAAATGAGGGAGATTCTGCAATACGATGCAACAGGGATGCGCTTTGGGGACGTTATGTTAAGCAAAATAAGCCAGTCTACAGCAGGGCAAGCAGTGCATGATTCCACCTGCATGAGGGATCTAAACAGTCACCTCACAGACTCAAGGAATAGAAAAGGCTGGTTGAGGGGGGCTGGTGGAAGGGAAGAGGGGGAGTTGCTAGCGGTTGGGTGTAGAGTTTCAGCTGAGCAAGAGGAAGGAACTCCAGACCCCTGGACAGCATCCCGCCTGCAGTTAGCAATCCTGTATTGTGCAGCTGACGGTGTGTGAAGAGGGTGCATCTCATGTGAAGAGTTCTTTCCACGGTAAAGTAAAATAAATAAAATAAATTAAGAGTGAAGTGAAGGGGCGCCTGGGTGGCGCAGTCGGTTGAGCGTCCGACTTCAGCCAGGTCACGATCTTGCGGTCCGTGAGTTCGAGCCCCGCGTCAGGCTCTGGGCTGATGGCTCGGAGCCTGGAGCCTGTTTCCGATTCTGTGTCTCCCTCTCTCTCTGCCCCTCCCCCGTTCATGCTCTGTCTCTCTCTGTCCCAAAAATAAATGAACGTTGAAAAAAAAAAAAAAAGAGTGAAGTGAAAATAAGGTAAAATAAAATAAAATGAAGTGAAGTGAAAATAAAGTAAAATAAAGTGAAGTGAAATGAAAATAAAGTAAAATAAAAGTGAAATGAAGTGAAAATAAGGTAAAATAAAATAAAATGAAGTGAAGTGAAAACAAAGTAAAATAAAATAAAATAAAGTAAAATAAGATAAAACTGAAGTGAAAATAAAGTAAAATATAATCACATATAAAATAAAATGAAGTGAAAATAAAATTAAAATAATAAAATAAAATAAAATGAAAACAAAACAAGAAAACGAAAGGTCGTGTCATGTCTGCAGTGGAGAGACAGGACAACCAGAGCTGTAGAGTCGGGCCAGGGGCTGCTTCTCCTTCCGATGTGCACCCCCACCCTGCCCACTGAGCCACCCCTACCCTGCCCGCTGAGCCTCGCAGCAGAGATGATGGCAAGCCTGTGCCGAGCAAAACCTAAGGGCTTTGTTGTAAGACCTTGTGTCCGGAAAGGCCTTTGGAGCAAACACAACCACTCGACTGCATTCCTGAGGGTCAAACAGCAGCAGCGATGTGATCTGCTGGATTTGACGCAACATTTAAGAAGGAAGAAGAAGAAGGAAAAAAAAAATCACACCCTTCCTGAGAAACCATTTTTTACCGAGAAGCCCGGGAAGGGCGTGAGCAAGTTCTTGGAGGGGATAAAAGGGAGATGAAACCCTGCCTCTTCAGCTAGTTCTTAAATCAAGCTGCCGTTTTCCGACAGGGCTATGCAATTGATTATAAATGTGGGAATTTATTTCAATAAATCCCTGTCATTCCTGAGCAGCTGTTTGACTTTACAGCAAACCAGCAAACAGACGGAGGGGTTCTATGCAGCCTGTCTTTTGTCTCTACCTTTGACGAGTCTGAATTGTTGTTTTGGAGATGGTTCAGGCTGAGGCTTGCAAGAGGAGAGCCCCCGGTTTTCCACTGTGGGCAGAGGGAAGGGGGTGGGTGGGAAGCGGGCAGCGTGCTTTCTCAGGAGCCCTGGGATGCGTGACTGGGGGACCGCTCACTATGTGTCCTTTTACAGAGCCAGGAGGAAGGATAGTGTGGGTTTCCAACATTCATCAGCCCAAGGAAGCCCATCCATGCGTCATGAGACGAAGCTCATCTTGTATTCTCATAAGAACAGTCAGAGACTGTGGGAAGGATGCTAGATTTAAGGTTTCGCATACACTCTGCTTCTCATGCGCTAGGTGAAGGTTCTCTCTAGCACAGAGCCCCTGGTACTTGCATCCAGATCTCCTAGAAATATGAAATTCCTTGGCCTGGAGATTAAAGCATTTAGCGAGGTGCCTGGCAAACAGTAGGTGCTCTGTACATGTCCAACTGATTCTCCACTTTCTAAAAGCCACCTCTGTCTGCTCGGGCTCACTTTGAGCTCTCTCTTTCTCTCAAACTCACCTGCCCTCTGTCTCGTGTGCTCGATGCTTAGCTTAGGGCAGTAAAGAGATTGAGTTCTAGCCCCGATTTGGATTACCTGACTTTGCACCAGTCAGATCATCTCCTGGCTTTCTCCACCTGTGAAATGGTGAAGGCATCACCATCCGCCTCCCGGCATGGTTAGGTTTAGAGGAGTTAACAGACGGGCAAGCATTCAGAGTCTTTAAAAACGTGTTACACATAGAAGGAGTTATATTATATGCCCTTCTGTTATATTATTATATTATTATATATTATATGTTACATATTATATATATATTATATATACTATTATATACCATTCTGCTGCTATATTCCCTCCTCTTTATTAACAAATGGCCTTCTATCTAGGTTGTAGGATTATTTAAAGCAGGAACCAACTCTTTGAGTTTTTTTATGCTTTGATCCAGTCTACTGATTTGGTCCTTTGGTGAACAACACTAAGGGAGCTTTGAAGGGGTTGGGGAGTCATCAGTAGTAAGGAGCTCATACTTAAGGATCTTCTGTTGTCTTTTTGTCCATTGAATCCCAGAATCTGTATTTCCTTGCGCTGCTCTCTCTTTTTCTCCCTGCTCCAACCATGCTTTCAAAGAGTGTTGTTAAACATCCCTTGTTACATCTTGCCCCAGGACCTTTGAGCATGCTTTTCTCGCTTCTGGTATACTCTTCTTCAGGTTTTTGCCTGGGTGGTTCTTTTGATCCTTAGATCTCATAAAAAAGTTTCTTCCTAGTCTAGTGTTACTCCCTTTACCCCAAGCTGCTGCTCTCAGATAGTGCTCCGGCCGATTTCATTTTCTTACTCTGTGAAATGATCTCATCCCATTAATGTGTACATTTCTCTCTCTTCCACCAGAATGTAAGCTCCATAAGATCTAGGACTTTATGGGTTGTTTTTTTTTTTTTTTATCACCACATCCCTCATGTCTAGAGCAGTTTCTGGCATGTAGTGGGTACACAGCAAATGACTGCTTAATTAATTAATTACCTCTTTTACACAATTTCAAGTTTCCTTCCTCTTGGAAGCCTTCCAGGATTGTCCTAATACTTGTCAATTTGCCCCATTTCAAGATTTTCTCCTGTTAGAGTTGACAGTGTGCCATAGTTTGATGTGATTATCTTTCTTATCCCTTCAAATGGTGTGAGATGATCTTACCCCCCACATTCCTTTGCGCTCCAGGTGCAGATGGAGAAGTCCTTCTGAAAATGTCTGACTAAAAGCAACCTCTTTGCTCTGCTTGGGTGGGGAATAGGAAGCAGAGAGCTCTGGAGTGTCCAGAAGACAGAGGGGAAAGGGGGAGAGTGGTTTCCTGCATTCACGCCTTGGACCTTCCTTTTCTGGGCAAACGATTAAGAGGAAGGGATCTGTTGCATATTCCAGAGGAATGACATTTGGAAGGAGTCGGAGTGGCACAGGTCCAGGTAGGTCCCTCATCTTTCAGATGAGAAAGCAAGAAAACACAGAGGGGACTAAAACATAGGAGAAGCGTACAAAGAGGAGTAAACACTTGTGTTGCACGTTATTTTCTTATACATCATCCCGTTAAGTCCTCACAACCTGTCCACGAGTTCAGTATTGTTATTCCCATTTCACAGATGAGAGAATGAGGCTCCGACGAGCTAAGCCACTGACTCGTAGCCAGCAAATGCCTAGGACTTGAACCTGGGTCTTCTGTGCTTTTTCCTCTACCTCATTTAGGGTTTGAGAGTAAATCTCCCACCTTTCCCCCATGGGTCCCTACCTCTCAAGACTCTGTCTTTAATAACCCGCTAGAATTCGTGGGGCAGGGACATGGGTAGAGGCCATATCTCTTTACCTTTTCTAGGCTGGGTGCCGAGATCCAGGAGAGGTATCTGCAGGTCCCCAGAACTCATTGTAAAATCTGCCATTAGGAGCTTAATTAAATTAATATTCTTGTGCGAGGGGCTGCTGGGTGCAGGGCTCCGCGAGGCTCATCGACTTTCACGTAGAAGGGAAAGTTTTCCGCGCTCCCTCTCCCGAGGCTGCATGAAAAATGCATGACAGAAGTCAGACTGGGAATGCTGGTGGCAATGGCATCTTGGTGCAATTAAACCTTTTTAAGAGTTTCGCCTTTCTTCCCCTTCCCTCGCCGCATGCGGGAAACCATGCACATGAGAGAGAGAGAGAGAGATGGGCCGAGTTTTAACACCCCTCAGCCTATCCTGCAAAGTGTCCAGGAGATAAAATGCCCACCCCAGAAGCAGTGTCTCACAGGCTCAAGGTGAGTACATTCCAGGGAGGACAATGCGGAGAGAGAGAAGAATGGGTCAAAGACAACAGGAGGAAGCTGGGGATAGCAGAACATTCCAGGTTTGCTTCTTGTAAGCTGGAGCTCATGGCATCCCTGTCCACGAGCTTATCCTGAGGATGTATGAGAGAATGTGCAGAGAATGCCCAGTGCTAGCTGATGGTAAATGCTGGTCAGTGCTCAGTGAATGAATGCTTTTGATTAATGACACCCAGTGCTGTGAATTGCTTGCAATGTGTCAGACACTGTGCTGAGCCCAGTGAACCAACTGAATCCTTGTATCAGCCCTCTGAGATATTTATGTACATCTGTATCTCTATCTGTATACAATTATTATAGTACATTGCATGGTTGGCTCCCGTAAGATACGTCCACACAATACCTATGGATGCAACTTCATTCGGAAAAAGAATCCTCGCAGATACAGTGAAGTTCAGTGTCTCCAGATGACATCGTCCTGGATTTTCTGGGTGGGCCCTAAATCCAAGGACAGGTGTCCTTACAACAAGAGGTGAAGGCACAGGCAGAAAGGAGAAGACACGCGGAAGAGACACCGTGTGGAGACAGAGGCTGGAGGGACGCAGCTCCAAGCAAGGAATGCCAGGGGCCTTGAGAAACTCCAAGAAGCAATTGGGGATTCTTCCCTAGGGCCTTCTGAGGGAGCATCACCCTACAAATGTCTTGATTTCAGATTTCTGGCATCTGGAACTGTGAGAGAGTACATTTCTGCTGTTTTAAGCTCCCCCATTTGTGAAAATTTATTACGGCGGCCCTAGGTAAACAAATACAATTATCATCATCCTAAGTTTACTAAAGTACAAATTCAGGCACAGAGAGGTTAGGTAATTGCACAGTCACACAGCTGAAAGGCAAGACATCCGGTGACTGAAACTAGGCTGCGTGGCTCACAGGGGATTCCTAGCCTCCAGGGAAACTGAAGGTATAAACACGTGGTGCACGTATGTTCAGGTCACTTAACATCTCTGGGACCTGATCATATCATCTATAAATGGTGATCGATTGGTTGATTGATTGCCTACTGGCTGTGGGACTCCAAAGAAGGGTTGATAAAGTATGGCCTGGGGGCCAAGAATGGTGGTTGTATTTTAAATAGTTTAGTTAACAGCTTTTTTTTTTGGTTTCCTATGGGACTTCTTTCAAAAGTTTGCCAACACTTGTTCTGAAGAAGAGGGGGCTTCTGGGTGGCTCAGTCGGTTGAGCGTCCAGCCTCAGCTCAGGTCATGATCTCATGGTTCGTGAGGTCGAGCCCCATGTGGGGCTCTGTGCTGACAGCTCGGAGCCTGCAGCCTGCTTCGGATTCTGTGTCTCCCTCTCTCTCTGCCCCTCCCCCGCTCATGCTCTGTCTCTCTTTCTCTCAAAAAAAAAAAAAAAAAGAGTTGGTATTCTTGGGTCGCCTGGGTGGCTCAGTTGGTTGAGCGTCCGACTTCAGCTCAGGTCATGATCTCACGGTTACTGAGTTCGAGCCCCACGTCGGGCTCTGTGCTGACAGCTGGGAGCCTGGAACCTGCTTCGGATTCTGTGTCTCCCTCTCTCTCTGCCCCTCATCTGCTCATGCTCTGTCTCTCAAAAATAAATAAGCCCCCCCCCAAAAATACAACAACAACAACAACAAAAACAAAACTGAAGAAGGAGGGAAATAGTACCTTCCATGTGAAGAGTGATTATTGAAATACGTTTACCCATCAACTTATCAAACGTTCATTGGGCACCTGTTGAATGTCAGGAGCTCCTGAAGGAGTTTGCAAAGTAAACATGACAGCCCAGTGCAGCAGCCAGCGTGTACGACCGTCTGCAAGGATGTGCCACTGCTGTTACTGGCATGAGGGCAGGAACGGGGGCCCCAGAGTGGGAGACCCCTTCACGGGAAGGGATTGCACTTTGGACGTCACGAGGGCCCTTGTCCTGAGAAACTGTAGGTCTCTCTGCATAGGACAGAAGCCCTACAAACTTTGGTTGAAGAAACAAAGAGTGGACCTCACCTGCTGGACTCAGAAAGTCTTCCCCTAAAGAGTTGAGTTCCGAACTGAGTCTTAAGGGATCAGTAAGACGGAACACAAGAGTGAGCGGGTGCTCTGGCCCAGGGAACATTCTTGTCAAAGGCTTGACTGCAAGAGAGGGCACAGAGCGTTTGAAGACCCATGTGTAGCTTGGTTTGTCTCCAGGGGATGCCACAGGGAGAGATGTAAGACAGAAGGGCCTGGAGCCAGGTCCCAAAGGTCCTTGTCAGCTGTGTCCAGGCTGTGTGGGGGCCGCCCCTGACTCCTTCAGACTCTCCCATGTTGCCCTCCACCATCGCTCCCTCCCATCCAGCCTCAGATGGGCTTTCGTGAATGGTCACGTTGCTTCCAGCCCTCGATACTTCTCATACGCTTTTTCTCTACTTGAAAATTTCTCTCCACATACATCATAAAAATTATATATCCAAATATACACATTTTTTTAGTTGACCACAATCTCCTTCAAATTTTTTTTAGTTGTTTATTTTTCAGAGAGAGAGCATGAGCCAGGAGGGGCAGAGAGAGAGGGGGAGACACAGAATCAGAAGCAGGCTCCAGGCTCCGAGCTGTCAGCACAGAGCTTGACGCGGGGTTCCAACCCATGAACCGCGAGATCATGACCTGAGCCGAAGTCAGATGCTTAACCGACTGGGCCATCCAGGCGTCCTGACCACATTCTCCTTTAGATCCTGACTCTAATGTTGCTTTTTCAGAGGGGATCCCTGAGCTCACCTGAGACCAGAGCAGTGCTATTTATGTTGCTATTTATATCCACATCAGTACCCACATGCACATCACACCTGTATCTGTATCTGCATCTGTATCCATATCCTGGATCTTTGTACGTCCACATCTCAATGTCTGTTCTTATCTCTGTTTTCAGTATTTATCTGCCTCGGTGCCCACATTCACACCCGCATCTCACCGTTCGTTGTCCCCCGTGACACTCATCACTCACTCTTGTACTTACTTGTACACGTGGGTGGATAGTCATCTGGCTAATTATTGTCTCCCCCACTAAACCCTAATCTCCATGGAGGGTGTTAGGCCACTGGGGCTGCCGTAAGGACGTACCACAGTCTGTGTGGCTTAAAGAAGAGAAATTTATTTTCCCAAGTCATGGAAGCTGGGAGTCTGAGATCCAGCTGTCACAGGGTTGACTCCCCCCTCCCTGGCCTGTGAGTGTGACTTCACATCATCTTATGTGTCTGTACCCTAATCTCTTCTCCTTTTTTTAAAGTTATTTATTTATTTTGAGAGAGAGAGCCGGACAGAGAGAGAGAGAGAGAGAGACAGACAGACAGACAGAGAGAGGAAGAGACAGAGAGAGAGAATCCCAAGAAGGCTCTGTGCTGTCAGCACAGAGCCAGATGAGGAGCTTGATCTCACGAACCATGAGATCATTACCTGAGCCAAAATCAAGAGTCAGATGCTTAACTGAGCCACTCAGGCACACCCCTAATCTCCTCTTCTGATAAGGACGCCAGTCACATTGGATGAGCTCCTGCCCTCATGACCTCATCTTAACATAATCACCTCTTTAAAGACCCTATCTGTGAACACAGTCACATTCTGAAATATGGAGGCTGGCTAGCTCTCCTATGTAGGAATGTGGGTGGGCAGGGAACATAATTTAGCTTGTAATGGATGGTGTCTGTCCTTTTTTTTTTTTTTTTTTTTTTTGCAATTTCTTCTCCCAGTGGTAAGCATGTTGCCTGGCACATAGTAGGTGCTCCATAAACCCAGTAAAACCTTGGACTGGGAGTAACTTGTGCAAGCATTCTGCAAGATGAGCAAACATTTCTCATAACTTTTAACTTGATGAACGAGGGACGTCTTGCCATGCGAACAGCACGGGACGCAGAACATCACCTGATCACAGCTGAGCCAATGCTTCTTGAAATTCGCTTTGAGGGGCGCCTGGGTGGCGCAGTCGGTTGAGCGTCCGACTTCAGCCAGGTCACGATCTCGCGGTCCGTGAGTTCGAGCCCCGCGTCGGGGTCTGGGCTGATGGCTCGGAGCCTGGAGCCTGTTTCCGATTCTGTGTCTCCCTCTCTCTCTGCCCCTCCCCCGTTCATGCTCTGTCTCTCTCTGTCCCAAAAATAAATTAAAAAACGTTGAAAAAAAAAATTAAAAAAAAAAAAAAGAAATTCGCTTTGAAACACGAGCGCTTTGGAGGACAAGCGTGTTTCCGGGACGAATTATGCTCACGAGCCAAGGTTTTACTGTATGTGAGGAAGACAGAGATGCCACCACAGCAGCTCTAAGCTAGGTTGGGAGAGGGGGACAGAGGCAGGGGGACAGGGGTGATGGTTACAGAGAGGAGACGTGACAATGGAATGGATGGGGGAAGTGGCCGTGGGGACCAGGGAAGAATGTGGGTTTGAGAGAGACTGTAGGGGCAGCGGAACTGCCCTGCTCGCTGCACCTCCGCCCACGTACATGAGCAGCTGGGGCACGTCGCCTGCCCCCGAGGCCCGAATTCACAGCAGGGCTCTGCTTGCAGCTTGCACAGTTTCAGCGAGGCACACACCCCTCCTCCCTGCTCCCTGCCCTCCTTCCCCCCCTCCCTTCTTTAAAATGAGAGACGATTGCCTACTGGTGGTTCTTCCAAAGCCACTACTGGTGAAGGTGTTTAGCTCTGGAGCAGTTTATTCCAGGAGAACAGGAGGATAAAAGATGAATACCCAGGGAACATGAGTTTATGGGATTTAAGTAAGCGGTAACTAGACCCTAAAATTTAGACCTCAGAGCAGAGGCAGGGAATCCGAACTTGGAGGCTGTCACAGGCGACCTGAGACTTTCAGTCATATCTTGTTAGGCCTAATCTTCCTTTCCCTGGTCACATTGGAGTCTCCACGAGCTGACTCAGAAATGTGGGCCCTGCAAACTGAAGATTAGGAGCCCGGCTGAATGGCATATTCACCTTTCACAAGCTTTGCTGCTCCAGACGCTTATAAAATAATTTTTGCCTTTATCTAAAGGCAGAAGGGCTTTTCTCCCCCCAGCTAGTGTTCTGGCTTTTTTTTTTTTTTTTTTTTTTTTTTTAACTCTCTCCACCTAATAAAATCCTCAGCGCGGTGCTTGCCTGTGTAATCGGAGCTCTGCAGGCTGTTCTCGGAGCTGGCTTCCCAGGCTGCGCCGCAGAAACGCGGCGGAGAAAGGGATAAAACTTCGGGAAGTAATGATGTCTCACACACCAGCTGGCTCCCGGAGGTCATACCCTGACGGAGCCACTTCTGCCCCTCGGTGCACCCCCGCAAAAGAAGTCTGGCTTATTTACCATTTTAGAAAGTTAGACCTTTTCAAAGAGATGCCCCAGGCAAAACATCCTTCCTTCCTCGTCTCTCTGAGACTAATGACTCTTCTCCGAAAGTTTTGACACGTCGGAGTTGTGCCGACAGCCGAGGCAGGTTGCTGGGGGCCGGGCTGGCACACAGCCCACAGAAATAGCTGGGCTGCACGGCACTGGGCTCAGGGATGCCTGCTTCTCAAACGCAACAAGTTTGACTTTCCGGATTGCAAATGGGGAGGTGGTAGGAAAGATGACCCGAGCGGAGGTAGTCTCGGGGCTGGGTTCCTGTTCTGGAAGTCAGAGGACAAAGTCTGAGACTTGAAAGAACACAAAATGACATTCTCTGAACATACAGCATCCCATCGGGTCCCGAGGATGATGACCGTGGGCAAACCGTTTCATGCAACTGGTCCGTGGCTGGGTGGTCGGAACCAGTTCATCATGCCATGGTTCCTCCATCAAGCTCCAAATGAGAATGGTGGGGAGGGAGGAGGAAGAAGGTGTCAAGGGATGGGACCACCCTTTTCGCTGTCCAACCATGTTGCAAATCCTCACTCTCTCAGCTCCCACGGGGAGCCCCACACATCTCCTGAAGTCAAGCCTTCGTTGTATGGTAGGGACCTGGTACCCAAGAGTGCTGTCATTCTCTGTACCCTTGAGTCAATAACAAAAATTTTCCTCCATTAACACAGGCTGTGACTATTGACAAAATAAACTCAAGACTCTGATTCTTCCAAGAGATGAATGGCTCCAAAGACAACAAGCTGACGGGTCACAACCGTGCACACGACTATATTATTATAGTAGAGAATTCATGCCCTGTGGACACAGTTCCACCCCTGTCTGCAGGTCCAGAGTCTGCTTCCCAGAGGCAAAGACTGTGACTGGGTTGAAGGGCACCATTTCACAATTTGTCTTTTCATTTCACTTCAATGTGTACATGTAGAGTTATGTCTTTTTGTGTATATACAGTGTTCTTTAAACACACACACCAAAGCGTACTGCTGCTTGAATTAGTTTGCAGTTTGCTTTTCCCCTTGATGGTATGTCTGAGCATCTCTTTATGTCAGTGCGTCCAGACCTATCACGTTCAGTTACATGGCCCTGTAGTATCGGAGAGAGGGACTTTATCTAACCACCCTCTCTTGATGGATATTTAGGCTGTTTGCAATTTTTAGAATTGACCTTCATCGAATGTGCTTTTTATTTTTGCACTTAACGTGAGTGTTTCTCTAAGGTGGAATATAGAAACTAATTTAGATATGGACATACTAAGGTTTTTATGTACTGTATATAGAATCTGAAATTTCCTCTCCAGTGGGATGACCAATTTCTACCTTCCTCCTCCCAGTACTGTTAAAGAATACCTATTTCCAGGGCACTGGGGTGACTCAGTCGGTTAAGCATCTGACTCTTGATTTTGGCTCAGGTCATGATCTCACGGTTTGTGAGATCGAGCCCTACGTTGGGCTCTGTGCTGACAGCGTGGAGCCTGCTTGGGATTTTCTCTCTCCCTCTCTCTCTGCCCCCCTCTAGCTCGCATGCTCTCTCTCTCTCTCAAAATAAATATTTATTTATTTAAAAACATTTTTAAAAAATATCTATTTCCAACGACTCCCCAATACTTGGTATTGTCGAACTTTTAAGTTTTGAGGATGTATAATTTTAAGGGATATGACTGAGTGTTTCTGCCCTGGGTGAAGACCTTCTACTTATACTTCTTCCTACAGAAGTTTCTGGAAAGGAGAATGTGTTGAGAACGTCTCGCCACCATGGCCATTCTGGATTCCATACCTCCTTCACGTGAGTCATTGACATCATCTGTCGCAGGGATGGGCTGTCCTCACGGACCTTGTGAGAAGAGGTCCATGGACTGTGTTTGATACGGAGGTGGAGGGCAGGCAGGTGTGTGTTGCATTCCTGGCTGTGTTTCCCAAGCCTGGCTGGTCTTTGTAATCACCCAGGAAGCTTAAAGCAAAAACAGAACAAGCACATACCAGAAACCCCCTTTGTATTCCCAGACATTGATCGGGACACACAGAATCAGTCTTAGAGATGGGTCATGGGTCAAAGGGATCTGAACTTTTAAAAGCTTCCCATGTGATTCTGGTGCAGCTGGTTTGTGACCTGCCACCTTGAGAGCTACTGATATAAGTGATAGTGTAATGTTGGTGACAACATATTATATAAAATGCAGGAAACAGGGGAGCTTTGCAGTCAGGAATACCTGAGTTCAATTCCTTGGTCAGCCCGTGTCCAGGTTGGTGGCCTTGAACAGGTGCCTCACCTCCCTGAATATCTAGTGGTTGTCTCAGACAGCTGTGGTTGATGTCGGATATGAAGCGCTGATTTATATCCAGCCATCCAAATGAAAATAGGGTCAAAACAGAACAAATCATACAGTTCTTGCCTGTTTCCATGGTATCCCTCCTCCAAACTGAGGCTCTGGTAAATGATCTCCCCTGTCACCCCACCATCTGCGAAATCTGAACCAGGATAAAAAAGCCCTCAGGTCTCCACGTAACAGATGTAGATTCAGATCTCCGAAAGTTGAGAGGTGAGCAGCCACGGCAGGCAGGCAGGCAGGCAGGCAGGCAGGAGCATGTGGGGGAGAGGACCCCACACAGACTCTGCAGCCTGGGGGTTAATCGACAAGATGTGGAGTCTGATAGGCCAAGGATCTAAGCTCTTAATCGACTTGGGGACTTGAGACCACGATTCTGCCATCTGCGAGATGGGCTGATAACGACTACACCGTGGTGTAGTTGTCGGGATCAAAGTAGATAATTCCAACCAATATTTATTCGATCCCATGCAATGGCAGGAGAAAAGGTAATTCGGAGAGCCACCTCAAATGCAAACATTGCAGATGGAAAAATAAATATAACAGCAACATCATGAAAGACTTCCTGCCTTCTGGATGGAGAGCACCTTAGGGGTAGAAGCTGTGTTATTTGTCCATAAGCCCTGCTGAGAGGCACTTTGGTATTTATAATGGTGTGTGATCATGGGCTGTAGAATCAGACAGTCTGTGCTTCAATCCCTGCTCTGCCGCTTACTAGCTGTGTTATCCCGGGGCAGCTTGCTTGGCCACTCTGTGCTCCAGTTTCCTCGTCTGTAAAATGAGGCTTGGGCCAAGATGTTCACCACTGGGTTGACGCTGGGGACTTGACGATTCAGCCCTTAGCACCATATGG
>NW_024412453.1:12899303-12900693 GCF_014898765.1 Herpailurus yagouaroundi
TGGGTTGACGCTGGGGACTTGACGATTCAGCCCTTAGCACCATATGGCCGAAATGTCCTACAACTCAACTCAATTGGCTGCCCCTCTTATTACCATTTCTGCCACAAAATGAGAGGCGAGTGAGGTTTGCGTGAGGTGTTTGCTTGTAGACATGATGACAGAAGAAGACAATCAGATCACATCCTCGTTTTCCAGACCTGGACATAGGCTCAAAGACATCAGGTGGCTCATCTAAGATCACGAGAAGGAACTGATACGGCTCAACACTATGCTGGGATTTATGCTTCTGGACTTTTCGGCCAAAATGATCTTGCGTAGGAGAGAGTGCAGAGAAGATGTTAGGGGCGTTGTTGAGGACTCAGAGGATGGGATTCTGCGGTCTACACAGCAGCCTGCCCAACTCCCCAGCGGGCGCCAGGAACAGTCCACTACCCCTCTGACTGATGAGGCCACAGGAGCCTAGATTCCCAAACTTCCACGACCCTGAGAGTCAGGCAAGCTTCTTCCCCAGGGTACTCATCCTTTGCCTTAAGGAAAAACACCCGAAACTGAATGAGACTGCTTTCCAGAGTCCCAGATGGCTTGAAGGAAAAAATAAATAAATAAAGGAAAATTTATACAAGTCACGCGCGGCCCTAGGAATTCGGCCACACGGCAGGGAAGAACATAGCTGCGTTTTCTTCTCTTGGCAAAGGCAAAGGGACAGAGGGAGAGCTGCGGTCTGCTCAGGGTAGGACACCGGTAAAGGTGACTGACCAGCCGTTCCCCGACTTCGGCAGTCACTGGACTCGGGTCTTGGTTTCCTGATATCTGGGGTCTGGAGAAAAGCTTGTTCGCCCCACCCCTTCCATTTTCTGAGTGATAGGAGCTGAAATCTCCAGAAAGGTCTGTTTTCCAAGGTCAGAGAGCCAGCCCTGGATGCCCTGGGGGAAAAGGTCTTCGGAAAAATTGAAAATAAAGTAAACTCTTTGGGCATGTTTTGTTTGTAGACCTCACAAAGGCCCCGAGCTGCCTATCTCTCCTTTCCTCTTAAGACTGTGTTATCCAGGGGCGCCTGGGTGGCGCAGTCGGTTAAGCGTCCGACTTCAGCCAGGTCACGATCTCGCGGTCCGTGAGTTCGAGCCCCGCGTCGGGCTCTGGGCTGATGGCTCGGAGCCTGGAGCCTGTTTCCGATTCTGTGTCTCCCTCTCTCTCTGCCCCTCCCCCATTCATGCTCTGTCTCTCTCTGTCCCAAAAATAAATAAATGTTGAAAAAAAAAATAAAAAAAAAAAGACTGTGTTATCCAGCCGTGATTTCTTTTCTTTCTTTCTTTTTTTTTTTTTACCATTTTTGACTGTCTTTATTTTTTTTTTAATATATGAAATTTATTGTCAAATTGGTTTCCATACA
>NW_024412453.1:12900793-12975398 GCF_014898765.1 Herpailurus yagouaroundi
CCTCCCTCCCACCCCCCATCAACCCTCAGTTTGTTCTCAGTTTTTAACAGTCTCTTATGTTTTGGCTCTCTCCCACTCTAACCTCTTTTTTTTTTTTTTTTTCCTTCCCTTCCCCCATGGGTTTCTGTTAAGTTTCTTAGGATCCACCTAAGAATGAAACCATATGGTATCTGTCTTTCTCTGTATGGCTTATTTCACTTAGCATCACACTCTCCAGTTCCATCCACGTTGCTACAAAAGGCCGTATTTCATTCTTTCTCATTGCCACGTAGTATTCCATTGTGTATATAAACCACAATTTCTTTATCCATTCATCAGTTGATGGACATTTAGGCTCTTTCCATAATTTCAGCCATGATTTCTTGAGCTGCTAGAGATTTTAAATGTTTTACTCGGCCACCCAGTGCTGTCCATACTCCTGACCGTGGTGTGATGGCCCTGTGACTGTCTGTGTAGCACTGAGTATATGAGCTGGAGCTGACCAGTCAGAGTGGCCCCTCCAAGGGCCACTCTAAGTGGCTCAGTGTGAGGACGTGTCACCCAAGCAGAGCCAGAAGCACCCCAGCCTGGGCAACATATAGGGATGTTGAAAAAGCGTTGTTTTTTCTGCTGGGACTGATAAAACCAGGGGAATATGGACTCTCCTCTCCAAGCACTTGACTGCACCTTGTCTGAAGAGCGATGTTAAGTGGAGGAAGGATGGATGGGGCTTTTGAGGCCCTGCTTCCTGAATCTTCCAGTTTTGTGGCTATGCAGGTACCTTACCAGGCTAGGTGGATGACTGTCTTCTCCTTTTTGGGTAAACCTAGTTTGAGCTTAGTTTTTGTCATTTGCCATCGAAACATGCCTGGCCCTTAGTCCTGGCTGATGAGGCTGGGCATGGTTAGCTTTCCGCCCATTATTGCGTTCTTATCCCCTCCCCCTTCCAGTGCCCTGAACGTGCCTCAGGCCTTTCCTTCATCCTGCCGCGTCTAGCTCGGCTTTCAGGGATCACTTTGCTGTTATGTCCCTGAGACGTTTCCTCTGGTGGGGTCCCGCCAGTCTTTGCACAGCCGTCCTCTTGTCTCATGACAATGTAACTTCTCTGTTTCCTTTGCTTTATCCTGCACTAAAGTGCAAAATCCTTGATGATGGGGAGTGCACCTGCTTTGTGGTCACACCGCCAGCACTCAGTGCGATGCTGACATCGGATAGGGGCACAGAGAGTGGATGGGGTGCTGAGCGGGCGGAGGGCGCGTGCAGGGTGGAAGGAGGGCATGCAGGGCGGAGGGAGGGCGTGTGCGAGAAACATGGCAGAGGATGAACTCGGATTCAGCATCTGCTCCGCATCTGGAGTAATGGTACATACTCAGCAATGGTTGGTTTCTCTTCTTTCTCTCATTCGTGTCTGTCTTTATATTCACTTTATCCAACACCATAACATTACATAGCAGGGATTCTCGTCTTTATTTTATAGGCAAGAGCAGGAGACTCAAAGAAACTAAGTGTCTCATCGGGTTGCCTAGCTGGTGCAGGGAAGGTCTAGAATTTGAATTCATGTCTGTGAGGCTCCACAGTCTGTTTTTTTGTTTGTTTGCTTTGCTTTGCCTTAAAAAAAAAAAAAAACACAATTGAATGGGGGGCACCTGTGTGGCTCAGTTGGGTAAGCATCCGACTTCGGCTCAGGTCATGAACTTGCGGTCCATGAGTTCGAGCCATGCTGACAGCTCAGAGCCTGGAGCCTGCTTCACATTCTGTGTCTCCCTCTCTCTCTGCCCCTCCCCTGCTTGCACTCTTTCTTTCTCTCTCTCAAAAATAAATAAACATTAAAAAATAATTAACAAAACAATTCAATGGAACAACGGATGAAGACCTGGCCTCTGTCCTCAAGGAGCTCCACGCTTGCTTGAAGACATAAGCATGATAAGATGACGAGATAGCATAATGTGGGACCATGCAAGGGACCCGAACCCATGAGGGTCGTACAGAGTGCTGTACGGAGATGCCCAGGTCGTACAGATGCCCAGGTGGAGGGCATTCCATCTCGGTCTTAGATGTGTTCTGTTGCCCCAGTGAGAACTATATTTTAGGTGATTATGAAGAATTGCCTAACAGAAAGACACCCCTAAAGCTGGAGTGGATGCATGAGACAGGAAGAGTCCCCTGAAAGACTAGACTGTGCCTCACATTTGCTGGGGGGCCCTAGGAAGAGCTGAAGGGCCTGTCCCCCGTGGAGATTGATGATCAGTTAACTGTGGCTCACGTGAGGCGCACCTTGGACCCCGGACAGTGAGACTCAGGTCGAGGGCAGAGACATGCACGGGCCTTCTTGGTGCTGACTCCATGGAGCCCAGACAGCCAGAGTGTGCATCGTGGAGGAGAAGGTGGGGCCAGCCGGGGAGGGGAGTGTGGTCTTGAGCTGGCTACTGGGGCTGGGCTCGTGGAAGAAGGTGGGGAGCCTTGGGGAGACATGTGGGCACTTTGGGGGCTGTGGCAGCCTTTTGCTGTGCCCTGCAGCTCTGTGCAAAGGAGCGCTCGTTTGCTGCTAGCGGCATGGTGCATCAGCTCCTCTCACCTCTCCTGGAGCTAATCTTCCATGGCTGGCTGTCAATTAGGGGTGCACGCACGTGTGTGTGTGTGTGTGTGTGTGTGTGTGTGTGTGTGTGTGTGTGTGTGTATTGAGCAGCACGGTTGGCAGAGACCAGGAGAAATGGGGTGCCAGCAGAGTCTCCTGTGAAGAGAGGAGAGGGTACTTACTTAGACAAGATGAAGGCCGTCTGCTGGGTGAGGAACCGCTTTTCGGAAATTCTGTAGCATCCGGGAGCCATCTAGCCTGGTGCAACACGTCTTCTGTGTTTTCTCCTGCTTAGTCCCCCGTCACCCTTAGCCAGCATCGTCTTTATTTCACAGGTGAGGAGACTGAAGTTTGGGCTGAGGAAGGGACTCCCGGGGAGTAGTGAGAGAGAAGACAAATGAGATCATAGAAGAACTTTAGGGCCAATTAACGGCTTTGCATTTCCTGCTCGGGGCGTCGGGGAAGAGCTCAGTGGCTCCGCATAGCTCTGGCTGCTGTGTGGTAATGACACGGAGAGAGGCAGAGCAGAGAGAGGGAGAACAAAGAGCTGTTTAGCGTTCCACACGAAGCCACAGCGTGGCTTGGGCCAGCTTGTTTGCAGGGAAGGGGTTTCTGATGCATTCTGCAGACAGCCAGCTTGTGGCAGATCCTTCCCGACTGAAGGCCATTCTGGACTTATTCACTGGCTGATGTGGGTGCTGAGAGTGGGTCAGCCTTTGGTGGCCAGACACTCAGGTGTTGTGGGTCCACCCTGAGTCTCCTGTGCAGATGACACATGGCCTTCAGTCTCCCAGGAGATGCTTCTCTGCAGCGGAGCCTCTCAGCCTACAGAGGACCTAAACTTTCAAGGATGGAAAAATGGGCCACATGCGAGTATCCTGTCTCTTCTCCAGCACCCCGCAGACCCCAAACCCTTTCTAGAGCAGGAAGAACAACCTCAGAAGAGGCCATGAGAGCTTGGGAGACCAGTGGGGGGAAATCAACATTGCCTGAGCTCCTCCTGGTCTCGGCATTCCTGTACAACTTCTGATTTAATCCTCACGGTCCACATGAGACTCTGGCATACTTAGCCTGATTTTGTGGATCAGGAAGCTGATGCTTGACTATTCTAAGGTCATGTGGCAGGGACATGGCAGAGCTAAGATCTGAATCGGAGTCTGGGTTCAAAGCACAAGCTGTTATAACAACGTGCTGTCATATGCCAGAGCTAAGGGTTCTGAAGCGGTAATGTGTGTGGGTGCTACAGTGGGGGGCCTTGAGGATCCTCAGGGACATTACAGCCCCCTACCAGGCCCCCTTTTCCCCTGAATGAGGCCCAGGTTTAGGTGACATTTACTGGTCATAGCCGACACTGCTCAATACTAATGGGCATTAACGTGGACAGGTTGGTCTTGGAGATCTATATAGGGAGGGATGCCTAACGGAGGAAAGAAGGGGTGACCTCACCAGGAGCTTGCACACCTTCAGAACCTCTTGGCAACCACATTTGCTGATGCTTGAGATCCTCCCCAGGACAAGGGCAGCTTGGGTTTTCCCTGGCCTCTGAAAGAGTGAGAGAGGATGCTGAGAGCAGGGTGGTCTCCAGAGGAGGGAGGAGGGTTGGCCTGGGAGCAGGGTTGTGGCACACCTCCAATCAGACATGTGCCCCGTGCGGCTTGCGGCCCCTCTCCCTGGAATTACAGGTAATAAGGTAGAGCTGATGTTAATGGTTTATGACACGAATTCATTTTGAGAACTATATGCTTCACCCATTGCTTTTATTTTTCAATTTGGATCTGTTGGGTATTAATAGCTTTGGGGCTGTGTTTTCCATTTTAATCTTGCTTTTTCTCATTTCCAAGTAGATTCCTTCTTTCAATTTACACAAACATTAAACCTCCATTTCCTGCAGCCCCACACCTCCCTGGCTCTCCTTCTCTCTGCTGACCTTGGAATGAAACTTTCCTTTAATGTGCGGGCTTTCCTCATCCCAAACCTACCTTCCCGTCCCCACTGACCACTGCTGCCTTTTGCATTAGCCACACTTTGCTGCTGGTAGCTTCTCCTTGGGCGTGATGATACTTTGCGTTATAAGAAAGAGAATTCAAACCGACAGAGCCTTGGGGCGCCTCAGTCAGTTAAGCGTCTGACTTCGGCTCAGGTCATGATTTCACGGTTTGTGAGTTCAAGCCCTGTGTCGGGCTCTGTGCTGATAGCTCAGAGCCTGGAGCCTTCAGATTCTGTGTCTGCTTCTCTCCTCTGCCCCTCCCCCACTTGCGCTCTCTCTCAAAAAATAAATAAACATTAAAAAAACAAAACAAACAAAAACAAACCAATAAGAGGCTTAGAATATACAAGTCTTTAATGTCTTACATAATAAAACGTCCAGAAGTGGACAGTCCCAGGCTGGTTGGTTTGGAGGCACTATGATCTCAATAAGGATACAACTTCTTTTTATTCTTTGTTCTGCATGTAGAATATAAATCATTTCCCTTCCAGCCTGTGTCCTCATCCTTGTAAGAAACCTGGAGAGAGGTATCCTGCCTTCCTGCATCCTCAGGAAGGAAGGGGAGTTTTTTTTTTTCCTTGTCTATTTCTTTTTGTTTAAAGTTTATTTTTATTATTAATTTTAAGAGAGAGCATGCTTGAGTAGGGGAGGTTGAGAGAGAGAGAGAGAGAGAGAGAGAGAGAGAGAGAGAGAGAGAACCCTAAGCATGTTCTGCACCATCAGTGTGGAGCCTGCTGAGGGATTCGATCCCATGAACCATGAGATGATAACCTGAGCTGAAATCAAGAGTTTGACGCTCAACCAACGGAGCCACCCAGGCGCCCCTCCCTGTTTGTTTCTTACTGTGGGTGAAATATCTTCCTCAGAAGCTCCCGCATTGGTTACCACTGGACCACATGCCTACACCAATCACTGACATGACCGTGATTGGTCGAGACAGATTATGGTTCATATCCGAGGGCGGGGACTATCTTCCCAGAACACCTGGTGGGCTGATGCCTGGACACCCGCCAAGGGAAGGATGGCTGTTGTAACAGCCAAGGATGCTGCACACGACAGCTAACTTCCTGTCCGCGAATGTTTGCTCACGCTGTGTGCTCCTTTGACACGTCTTCTGCTGCTGCTGCCCCTTGACCTCAAACGCAGGGAACACCTGGCTTCTTCCTCATCACACTGTGAGATGCAGCACAGGAACCACGTTCAGCGCTTGTCACCCACACTCCGTAGTGCCCCAGGCTAGTGTCAAGCATTGTCTTTGCAATGCAATCCTTAAAATAGTCTGCCTGTCCTTCTGAACGGGGAGCCCTTTGTGGGTACATGCTGGGTCTTATTTACCTCTGTCATCTCACAACCTGGCGCACGGTGAGTGCTCAGTGAAATCGCTTAAGGGACAAACGGCCTTGAGGAAGGGGACATTGAGAGATGTCCTCGGTCTGTTCCTGCCTCGGAAGAGGCCCCCCCCTAGAGCACAAGAGCCTTACTTTGGTTCCGCAAGCAAGTCACGCTCTCTCGTGCCCCAGTGTCTTAGACCTGTGCCTGCACGTCCTCATCTGGGCTTCTGCTCACAATGTGCAACCATCTTTGGGGGAACCACTTCCCTTTTAAGAAGAATCATCTCCTCCACGACCAGGTCTTGTCTGGAAATCTCTCCCAAATTTGGACGCTCTTTTATGGTTCTATTGCCCTTTGCATGTGTTTCCATCAACTAAGGAACACTTTAAGAGCCTTTCTGTGCTTTAGGTGATCAAAGAAGTGGTAAACCACTTGTCTGTGGTTTGGGGGAGTAAATGGGTTAATGTTTTCATAACACTTAGAAGAGCACCATGCAAAACCGAGCACTGGACGCATGCCACCGAGTCATGATTGCAGCACGCGTCCCTCAGCCCCTCTGTGTGCACCTGGTTACTGTTCCTTCTTCCCCAGTGTTGTAGGAGAACCTTGCAAATGAAGTCCGTGTCTTGCCCATCACCAGCTCCCCAGCTCCCAGCACGAGATGGGGAGCACAGCTGATGCTCAGATGGTTTGCTGGGGACCGAGCGAGTGGATATGAAAGCTTTCCTCTTGGAGGAAGGCTTAAGCCACTCTCCATCTCTCTGGACAAAGTGACACCGAGGAGGCAGCAGGACTGTAGGGGGAGGGATGCAGACCAGGACGGGAGGCAGGTGACTGAAGACCCTTCCATCCTCCTCCCGCAAGGCACGAAAACCAGAGCCAGTGAATAGACATCTTGGAAAGATCATGTGTCTGCCTGGTTGGGGTGGATTACAGATCAGGGGATCCGGGTTCTAACCCTGATTTTGCCACACACTCTATGCCTTGGGTGGCCTTGGGTGAGCTCCTGAAACCAGACCCTTGCTTCTCAGACCACAAAATGCAGGCACATGAAATGAATGACAAGCTTAAGTTCTTAGCATCTCACACATTTAAAAAATAAATACATGCAAGAATAAAACGGAGACATTCTGCGGTTCTAAGGACTTTAGACGCTTCCTTGAGACCCACGCATGTGGGAATATGGTCCGAAAAGCTTGTAATTAGGGCCAGGTGGGGAGGCCTGACCCTGGGCTGGGATCATGGCTAGACCTGAGAGAAGTGGGGAGCACAGGACTCTGGATCCAGGCAGGCTGGGTGTCTAGCTCTTACTCTGTCACCTGAGAGCCATGAAGCCTTCAGGGAGCGATTGCAACTCTCCAAGCTTCAGTGTTCTCATCTGTGAAATGGGGCTGTAGAACCTACCCAGAAGGTAGTCATGGGAGAGATGTGTGGACCTGGTTCATGGCAGCTCCCTCCCTACTGGGAATCTTAACGGAGACGAGTGTCTGTTGAGTGCAGTTGTCAGGAGGTGAAACGTGAAAAATGCATACTGATCTACTAGGCACAGACAGGTGAGGAAAAAGCCATGTCCGAGGCTAGGGGTGATGATGCTGATTGACAATGGCCGTGTGACTGTGCATCACCTAGTCTCACTTGATTCTCAAAACAACCCTCTAAAGCAAGTGTTGTGATTCGTCCCCTTTTACACATTGGAGACCAAGGCTCAGAGAAGTCAAGTAACTTGCCCAAGGTCCCACAGCTAGCGTGTCGCTGAGCTGAGATTGGAACGCATGTGGATGTGTCCCAGAGCTCGTGTGTTCTCCTGTCTTTGTAAGAGTCTGGGAAAGACCTGGCATACCAGGCCGACATCTTTGAACACTCAGCTGGTATGACGTGGTAGCCTTTGAAGGGTAGCAAGGGTTGTCCAGGACGAGAGCTGAGTTCCAGACCCCTTGGCTGAGTGTAGGCAGGGCAGCCCAGCCCTCCCAGCTCCCTCTGTCCTCTGAGAAGCCTCACAGTGCCCAGGTTGCCTGATGGCTGAGCCACAGCACTCATGATGCTGGCTGGCAAATTGGAGACACCCTTAATTGGATGCTGAAAAACTCTGCCTTTTGTACAATGGCTCTAGCAGAAGAGTTATAGCTGTTTACTGTAACACACAGACAGTCCCATTAACAAGAATGATGGGAGGCTGTTCCGTGGCATTACTCTTAGCAAAAGACTTGACAAATATGCTTTGTAAATGAAGGCGCTCCAACAGAGAAAACATATAACACTCTCTCTCCCCACCTCCAACCCCCCTCCCTTTCCTAGGGACACTTTGCATGTTGAATCCTTTATACATTATTCAAGGCTCCGTATTCTGACGATGTTCATCAATAGCAGTGCCTATGGCAGGGAGAAGCTTGTATCAGCTGACAAATGTAGACAAAGCAGGCTGCTTAACCCAAGAACAGTGGGTCAGAGAACAAACAAGGAAATTGATTGTGCCCGCCATATTTCTGCGGGAACAGTAGAGTAAATGAACACCATACGTCACAGCTTATCACATACGGTAGGAGGCGATCGTGAATAGAGCAGCATGGCCTTCTTAAGGAATGCTGATGGGTCATTCACAGACAGCTTTCATTCTAGGCAGGGGTTTGTCTTGTGTACAGAGGGTCTGAGGCGTCTTTAGGATGACGGCCATTGGAAACATGCCCTCCCACCTGTAGGCATTGGTGATGGTCTCTCGTGAGTGGTGGAGATGCCCAGTTGCCGTGCCCACTGGACCCACTGGACTCTCCTGGGTCCCCCTAGGCATATAGGTCATGAAATTCCTCAGAAGGACGGAGGGTCTGGGCTTTGGTATTTGTTAGCTCTTGGTCTGTCATTTATTATCTTGCGGACAAGTCAGTGAACAGAGGAGACTTCGATATCTTCCCCTTGGAAAGAAGGAAGCAACAGTACCTGCCTCACAGGAGTAGAATCAGGATAAGTTGAGTAACCGGAGCCCTTGGAACAGAGTGTGGGATCCAATTCATGCACAGTAAGTGCTAGCTGGTAGGTGTCTTGTGAGGTAGTGAGCTTACCATCGCTGGAGTTTTTAAGCAGAGGACAGGCCACCTGCTGTTCTGGGGTGATTCTGGGATGGTCCTGGGAGGTAGGAATGGAGTATTGGGAATGCTGGCTTTGGAGTCCTGGTTTTGCCAGGTAGCTGTTCACAGGGCCTTGTCAAGTCTCATGAAGTCTGAGACTTACTTTCCTCTCCTGTCAAATGGAGAAATAGATCATGTCTACAAAGGACAGGATAGAGTGTGCTGCCCATAGATGACCACTGGAGCCCAGAAGTGGGTTTGGGTAAGAGCCCACCATGCTGTCTTCAATTCCAAGAGCCCACCATGCTGTCTTCAATTCCAAGAGCCCACTGGGCTCTAGAGGAGAATTACGTTGATTCTCTCAGGACAGAAGCGGAGACATGGGATGGGCCTCCCCTTCTTCCCAAGCCACAGGAAATGGAGAAGAGAGTGGTAAAAGAACAGAGAAACAGAATGTGTTGAGTACCTGCTGTGCATTAAAGCAGCTTCAATAACCTCACTGAAAGCTCCCAACGACCCCGTCCGCCTCAACCAGTGGTTCTTAGCCCCATGTCGCCCCATTGCCACTTGCCATCCACAGTGGGAGCCCTCCAACAGAGCGAGCTGGGGAGAGACCCGGGAGGGGAGGTTCTGGAGGGCCACTGTCCCCTGTCCCCTGCCCCCACCTCCGCCCCTGCTGGAGAGGTATCCTGAAGTCCATCCGGTGGAATGATCCTTTCTTCCTTTAGAAGCCTGCTTCAGAAAAGCCAATTTCAAGTGAGGCTGGACAAGCTCATCCTGCTCCCAGCCAGACATCGATATGATAGTAAAATCTCCCAAGTTTCTGTGATGAAAACTGGCTCTTGTTTTTTCCAATGAGCTCATACCTAGAAAGAACCACAGCAGCTGAAAAAGGGGGTGCTGGGATTGGAGGCGAGGCCCAGGGCCTGTGCTGGGGTCTCGGGACAGACAGACGGTGGAGGCAGAGGAAGGCTGACAGCCAGGAAAGCCCAGTAGATTATTTCAGCCTTGCTCTCCTGAATCTCCAGAAGGGAAGGGTTATGTCCATGGCCACATGGGCCACCAGCATACCTGCTCTGTTCCATTCCCACATGGCAGGCAGTCGAGAAGAAATCCTTAATGTAAACTCCTTATCTCATGCATTCCTGCCATTGCCCACAGGAGGAAAGTGTGATTAACACCCCTTTCAGCACCAAGGATGCTCTGAACCTCCCAAGTTCACATAGCCAACGAGCGGTAGATCGAGGACAAAGACATGTCCCACTGCCCCAACGCTTCGAACCTTTGCTCTTGTTTTTCCTTTCTTTCTGTCGGGAGCAGAGCCATCCATGAATGGATGCCCCGTGGGAAATTTTAAATTTTTTGGTAGCCACGTTAAAAAATAAAAAGAAATACGAAATTAATTTTCTTTAATCCCCATTGCCCCAAATATTATCATCATAACATCTGATCAATATTGTAAAAAGGATTAATTACATATTTTACCTCTTTCTCTTGTACTAGGTCTTCTGGTGTGGACTCTATGCTGATGGCAAGCTCTCTTCGGACTGGCCATAGTTCAAGCGCTCGGTGGGTACCCGTGCGGACAGTGCAGGTCGGGAGGGTGAGCTCTCGGCTCACACGTCACCCCCACAAGTCACTTCCGTGAACCCTCTAATCAGAATGGCATCCCACCTCCGTCCTGTGACTTCTATCCCAGCATCCTTTTTAGCTTTCTACACAGTGTGTATCGCCCCCTGCTGGTCTTGCTTTTGTTATATGTTTATTTTTGTTTTATTTCATTATTTAAAAAAAATTTTAAATGTTTATTCATTTTTTGAGAGAGAGAGCAAGAGAGCGATCACATGCACAAGTCGGGGAGGGGCAGAGCGAGGGAGACTCAGAATCCGAAGCAGGCTCCAGTCTGAGCTGTCAACACAGAGCCCGACCCGGGGCTTAAACTCATGAACCGCGAGATCATGACCTGAGCCAAAGTCGTACCTCTAACCGACTCAGCCACCCAGGCTCCCCTGTTTATTTTTATTTTTATTGTCTGTCTCCCCCAGCAGAATGTAAGTCCCCAGAGGCATTTACTCCTGTGCCCCCGACATGGAGAACAGTGCATGGGACCCAAGAAGTGCTCAGAAAACATAACTATGTGTTGAACAGGTGAGTGAACAGACATCTCAGTGAAGAGATGTCTGAGTCCAAGGCTAATGATAAGGGCTATTTTGGGGCTCACGGCACCGAGTACTTCTTTTGCCCCCACCGCCCCATCTCCAACCCAGGCAGCATCTCCCCTTTCCAATAATTTGTAAACTGGAGGTGCCCGCTTTCAGCCACCTTCCTCCGTATTCCAGCATATTCCAGAAGAGGATGGCCTGTTGCCTATTCTAAGTTCTTCCCATGCAGGTACTTGCAGAAAAAGAAAGATCCAGGGACTGTGTGTATCGATTCCTCATCTATGCTAATTTGCCCATACTTATGTAATTTGTAAGGAGGCAAAGCCCTGACATACTCTCACAGTCTGGCTGTTTATCAGCTGCTCCCTGCGCTAGCCATTGAATAATTTTGGGCCGCCTGTAAGCAGCAATCTACCAGATTCATTACATCTGGCGCATACAGCTATTCGCCATACAGGTGAACCCGGTACAGCATCCTCGGATGCGGGACCCTGTGCTTTGGGATTCCTGGAGTCCGTCTTTGCCCCTCAGTCCGTGATGACAGGAAGGATAAACTTCCTCAGGGGAATGACGACCTTTGCTACCCCACAGCTTGAGTGAGAGACCTGGCCTGTTGTGATTGCAAAGAGCCTGGTGTGGTGACGTAGATATATAAGGTGAACATCTCTCTGGGCTTCCTTCTCGCCCAGGAACCTGTACCAGATGTGCCTGTCCCCGACATTGGACCCTGAGCTCTTTGCGGGATGGAAACATACTCTGCTCATCTCTGTAACCCCAGCTTCTAGCCTCCAGCCTGACACGTGGTCTGTGTGTTGAAAGAACAAATGAACCAGGTGAGTCCACCCACCATTCATTCATGCATTTATTCAAAGCTCTTGACGAAACATCTGCCGTGCGCTGAATCCTGTTCTGGTATCTGAGACAAGTCCCCTTCCCTCTTGGAGTTTACCTGCTCGCAGAGAGTTGAATGAATTTTGTGGATTTTTCCCTCTTTTTCAGAAGCTTATTTTGTCCCTGTTATTATTGACACTGCTGTAACTATTTGTTTAGCATAGTGGTAAGAACATGGGCTCATTAGTCTGATAGTGCTGGGGTCAGGTCCTTGCTCTGTCACTTACCTCCGGTCCATTTCTCCATCTGTAGAGGGGGGATAATGGCAGTCCTCACATCAAAGGGTGGTTGGGGGCAACTGAGCGCACTGCTTACAAATTGCAGAGTGTGGTTCCTGGCCCAGGCATCATAAACATGTTTCCGACCCTAGGTGGGGCCGTGTTTGGTAGGAAAGATGGCCAAAAAGTGAGTTTGGGGCTGGGCCAAAGGAACCACAGATGGGCCCAGGTGGGAGATTTCTAGAGGCCAGAATTGCTGCGTGTGTCTTAGATGCTGGTGGGAAGGGGCCAAGGAGGTACCATGACAACAGCTGCACAATCTCTGGCGTTAAGCAATTAACACTTGGACACTACAAAGAGGCAAAGTTGCCAAGAAACAGGACAACAGGGCTCGGTGACCAAAAGGAGCCACAGGAAGAGAGTTGTGGCCACAGTCCCAGAGACAGCCCTTCGTCATTGATGTCTGATGGGGGAAGAAGGAGGGGTGAGGCAGCCCCGACCATGGCTCAGACGTCTCTCCAGAGCACGATTTCTGGATTTCTGGAGTCCTGGTGGGGCTAGGAGGGCTGCCCCAGGATGACAGGGAGAGAACAGAGGTCTCTGAATGACAATGCAATATGCACAGAATGTTCTGGAGCCTTCTGGACTCTTCAGAACTTGCACTCTGGAGTCAGATTACCCCAGATGGCTCTGTCACCTATGGCTGGATGACTTTGGCAAGTCCCTTGCCCTCCATCAGCCTCAGTTTTCCTATCTGTAGAATGGGGATAACATTAATAGCCATCTCATGGTGGTTTGTGGGGGGCTATAATGGGAGAATTTGTGTAAAGCATTCAGGATGGTGCGTAGGACATAACAATCCCGTAGTAAGTCCTCTATAGAGGTCTCTTTCCCCCAACATCTCAGCCCCTACGGTTAGTGTTCCTGACCTTTCTGGGTCGTCACTGTATCCTGAGGCCCTCCCTTGGATTCAGGCTAGTGCGTCTCATTACTGTGATCCCCAGAGTGTCTGCAGAGATGTGCAAATACAAGGTGGATAAATCTGTATCTTATTCACAGGATACCTACTTACAGGATAACCTGGCCATGCTTCTGGGCTATAAGTTCCCCCTGTCTCCTCAGATAGATGTGTGTGTATATGTGTGTGTGTTCGGTGTGGGGCTGCTGGTGAAGGAGAGGAAAGAAAAATCAGGGGAAAATCAGTCTTGCAAAATAAATAAGGGCAATTCTCTATTTTTACATACTGTTTATTATTTAGTGTCACACAGTTGTTAGCAGCTTTAGCCAAATTAGAACCGCAAGTGATGTCTGTGTGGGTATTTTTTAAGCAAATTATTTTGAGACATCCCACAATCATATTTTAGGGAAAAAAAAACCCCATGTATTAGTGAAAGGTTCTCAGGAAGGACATCAAATGAAAGGAATAGACTGATGATTTTTTTTTAATTAAGAGAAAACAGAAAGGAAATTAAAAAAAAAAAAAAAGTAACCCTGGCACCTTAAAATAAAACGGGATGATAAACTCTTTGCTGGCAAAGTTGCAATTTCTCTGTTGGATTTTGGATCTGGCTTTTATTATTAAGGCTGGTGCTGAAAGCTGGCATTTTGACAGGAACACGGAACGTTTGTCACTATCTGGGAAAGAGATAGATGTTGAATGACATTTTGGAAGAAATGTATACATTTTGGGTCTAAGTGCTCTCTCTCCTTACCAGGAAAATTCCACTAGCAAATAACTGATTGGTTATCTTGAGTTCCCAATTCCCGTGGCTATTTAAATGAAAACAGAATTAAAAGCTTCTCTCTCTCTCTCTCTCTCTCTCTCTCTCTCTCTGTCACCTTTGGGGGAAAATGGAAAGATCTCTCCGTGGGCAGCATCCTTGCCAGATAAGGGCATCATCCTGGTTAGAAAAACCCCAATGGAGCATATTCTTTGTCTCCAGAGGTGAAGTAATTGGGGAAACATAGAATACATCTCTCGAGGAGTAGCTGAAGTCCACGATTAGGGAAAAGATTGTTTCTGTCTCCAAGTCCCACTTATTAATGCAAATAACGCAGGGGAGGAACTTGGCAGAGATGAGAAACGATGTCGGGAATGTCACCCAGGAGACTAGGGTTTCTCTAACTCTGCTACTTACCAGCAGTGTGACACTGGGCAAGTCGTTTTCCATTCTTGGCTTTCTTCTTTAAAAATAGATGTAGTGGAGGGGCTTCTGGGTGGCTTGGTCTGTTGAGCATCCGATTTTGACTGGGGTAGTGGTCTCACAGTTTGTGGGTTTGAGCCCTGCGTCAGGCTCCGCACTGATGGTGCGGAACTCTCTCTCTCTCTCTCTCTCTCTCTCTCTCTCTCTTTCCCTCTCTCTTTTTCTCTGCCCCTCCCCCACTTGCACGCTCTCTCTCAAGATAAGCAAACTTCAAAAAAATAGGTACAGTGGGATAGATGCTCCCTCCCTCACTGTGAGGATCAAATGTGATGAAATGTGGGGTAAAATCTAGACTGCTATACAAGTCCATGCTGTTGGATTAGGAAGCTGAGTTTGTGACCCTGAATGGGCAGGAGACAAACAATAGGATGATGAAGACTAGCCCGCAGGAGCAGGTCGATGGCACCCATTCCCTGGCAAGTGGAGGGTGGCTGTATGCCTGTTACACTAAGTTGGGTCCAGTGTTCATTCTGTTCCTACCATTTTAGCCTACAGATAACAGAGGCATTCCTTGCAAAGATTGCTGAGAAGTTGTAAGAGGGCACGGACCCGCCATATGTGAGAAGTCACGGTTTCTGCTTAGGGAAGTCAGAGTCCAAGCTCATGGCCGCCTGATTTCAGCAGCTGTTCTGCACGGTGGCCGCGCTTGACTTTGTGCATGTGCTTTCTCTCTTCCTGTGCTGGGTTACTTTCCCTTTAGCCATGGTCTTCTGTAGCTGTGAGGTAGACCAGTAGTAACCAAGCCCAAAGCTATTGAACTTTGGGGAGGTCATCCTCACAAAGACAGGAGTCTGGGGGAAAATATCAAGTGATGACCCCAGCTCCTCTCAAAGGACAGAGCTTTGGCTCAGGTGTCCGTGAATCACAGAAACTCCCTCTCTTCAACATGCCTTGGAGATTTAGCTGACTGAGTTAGCTAAACTAACTGAGCTGAGTTAGCTTAACTGACTGAGCCACCCAGGTGCCCCAAAACAGTGAGGCTTAAGAAACATCCTTATCTTGGGGCGCCTGGGTGGCTCAGTTGGCTGAGCATCTGACCGTCTCAGGTCATGATCTTGCAGTCTGTGAGTTCAAGCTTCATGTCGGGCTCTCTGCTGACAGCTCAGAGCCTGGAGTCCACTTCGGATTCTGTGTCTCCCTCTCTCTCTGCCCCTACCCTGCTCACGCACTGTCTCTCCCTCTGTCTCAAAAATAAATAAACATAAAAAAAATTAGAAAAAAAACCATCCTTATGTTTTTGTTTTCCAGGGAAATGGCTTATCACAAAGTACCGCCCTCCCTCTTACATATTCCAACATAAGACCCACCTCCGCTTTCCTCAGTGACCCAGATATGAGGGTCTCTATACCTTTTCATGATTCCCCCAAGACTTGTGAAATGCCTTCCAACCCTCCCACCAAATGACTTCCAAACCCACCTCAAACGCTCTTCCTTTCCACTGAGACATCCTTATTACTGAATTATCTTCCTGTTGTAGTAGCCTGCATGAAATCTTCTCGTTAATTGTCTGGTGCATTTTGTATTTGACAGCCCCAAGGTGAATAATTTTTGCAGACCAGAGTTTCCATCAAGGCCCTAAAAAACTTGAAGCAAGAAGGTGATGGGGAGTCAGCAGGAAGTTCCTAAAAAAAATTGAGCTGGAGGTAGATTAAGCAAGGAACACAGGGAGAATTTGTATGCAGCTGGTGGGCATTCAAACCTTCCTGCTTACAGGAAAAAAAACACAGCCTTGGCAAAAGGAAGAGAAAGGATGTGGGGTGATAAAAGATGCCCTTGTTGGCCCATAAGTTTTCTCTACTTTAATATCATCACAAGTCCTATGATAGATGTCATCCTGGGGGCCCTGACACCAACATGAACACAGACAAGGGCTGGGACGGAGCTTCAGGCTGGGAAGTGTGAAATTGCTCCAAAATGGTTGACTTCTGGAACAATGCCCTTGGATGCTGGTATTTCTTAAGATTTTATTCTGAAAGCTGGAGATGTCTGGGAGTTTTGCCTCTCATCCCAACGGCAGCTGCCAATGACTGATGGGCAAGTACAAAAGTCTGGTGTCTTTCCATCAAGGCCTGGAGATAATTTTCAGCCCAGAGATGGCCGTGGGTTCAGGGTGCATTTGGAGCTTCACCTGTAACTGCCCTTGGTTACCTGCTTTCTCTTCCCTGTGCTAACATCTCTACTTCCTTATTGGTTGCTCCTGGACCCCTTCCTTGAGGAATTACTTGCACTCGAATCCTTGGTTCACAGTCTGCCTCCTAGTGATCAGACCTAAGACATTCTGTTGACCCACTCTGATGAAGGAACGAAAGAAGGAGAAGAGGGAGGAAGGGAAGGAGGGAGGAAGGGAAGAGGGGAGGCCAGCTCTGTCATTACCAGATTTTGATTCTTGCATATTATTTCCCTGCTTTAGTCTAGCCTTCTCTATCACTGACTTTGGGTTGGTGCAATAGTTAAGTAAGGTAATGCTTTTGAGTGGACCACAGATGGCCAGATCAGCTCATTCAAGCACATCATGGCTTTTCAAGAGGAGTACATAAGAAAACTTGTGTGCTTTAGTGCAAGATCCCAGAATTACCCCTTTTGTTCTAACGAGAAGTGTTGACTTACCTCTTCCTCCTTCCTCACCCATTGGCTCTGAGTCTAGGTAGTATGAACCAAAGTAGACAGGAATCTTACTGCCTTAGTTCAGTAGATTTCAAATTCTCGGGCACAAAAATCACTTGGGATCTTTGTTAAAAATATAGATTTCCAGATTCCCCCAAGAGATTCTGGTTCAGTGGTTCCAGAAGTCTCAGTTTTTATAAGCTCTGTGAGCCTAAGGCTGACATTCCACAGACCTTGTTTTTAGAGGCCTTGCCCCAAGTGCCAACTCTTCCCTGGTACTGTTCTCATGGTCTTTGCCCCTCCACAATGTATTTGTGCACATTATAGTCCCTGCCAGTAGTTTCCAGCCCAGGCTGGACTCTCCATGCCATTGCCCAGACCCCAGCTGCTTACCTGAGCTCTCAAATGCCTCTTGGTCTACCTTGCCCCATTGGGTTGACACTTTGCTCCGCACATCGATGAATTCATTCATGGATGTCAATGAACCCTTGTCCGTTTAGTACAGAATGAATAGGCCGAGGTTGCTGAGAAACTCAGATGGCACCGATGATCAATCACAGCATGCTGTGGGTCCACCTGGCCCTGGAAGGTGACACATCCATTACAGCCGATTAAGACCAAGAATGACAAGAAGCCAAGGCCCTTCCTCCTCCATGGTGCTTGTGACAACGCCAGAGCTCAGCCTCTGACTTTGACCATGAACACTGTCACCTCTGGTCATCACGTTTGTATTTGCCATCACTTATGCCTCAATCAATGCCTTGGCTCATTATGTTCGGTTCTAACTGCAGCATGATCAGTAGTGCCTGCTGGGCCCTGTCCAAGAGCTTCCTTTCAGGCACTCCACACCTTGAGTTCCTGAAGTTTCCAAAACACAGCTCCATTCCTATCTACACCATCTTGTTGGATGGAGGATGGGCCTGGGAGGAAATTGCATTTATTCCTCATAAAACTTTCCGGTTTTCCTGTTACCTCTTGAGAGATTGGAATCTAGTCTGGCAGTTAGCAGACTTTTCTGCAGAGGGTGAGATTGTAAATATTTTTGCCTCATGGACCAGATGATTTTGGGGCAGTTCCTCATCTCTGCCTTTGTAGCACGAAAGCAGCCACAGAATGGGTGGCTCAGTCTGTTAAGCATCTGACTCTTGTTTTCGGCTCAGGTCATGTTCTCACAGTCATGGGTCCGAGTCCCATGTCGGGCTCTGTGCTGACAGTGTGAGCCTACTTTGGATTCTCTCTCTTCCTCTCTCTCTGCCCCTCCCCTGCTTGAGCTCTCTCTCTGAAAGAAAGAAAGAAAGAAAGAAAGAAAGAAAGAAAGAAAGAAAGGAGGGAGGGAAGGAAGGAAGGAAGGAAGGAAGGAAGGAAGGAAGGAAGGAAAAGAAAGCAAGCAGCCACAGAAGATGGGCAAACACAAGTGGGTATGGCTGTGTTCTAATAAAACTTTATTTGTAAAAATGGCGGTAGACTGGGTTTGGTCCATGGGCGGTGGTTGGTAATAACTGATCTAGCTTATGTTTCTCCATCTTTATTCATTTAACAAATATTTTGGGGCATCCACATGTGCCAGGCACTGTCCTGGGCACTGGGGATACAGCAGTGGGGCAAGACAGATACTATTACCCCTCTTGGGGCGGCTATAGTTTAAAAGCAGGGAACAGATAACAAATAACTAACAATACAATTAAATGCTTATCTGCTATTGTTGCAAGTTCTCTGAGGGAGAGTGTAAGCTGTCATGGGACTGAGTAAGGGGAGGTATGGGGTTCAGGGAGGTGAAGGTGGGGGGGGGGGAGCAGGGTGGAGTGGGCCACCAAGCAGGAGTAGTGGGGAAGGTCCAGAGGCAAAAGGAGCGTGGACATCGAGAGACTTCAGGGTAACTGTCACCCAGAGAAGGATGGAGAGAAGCATTAGAGCCAGAATTTGGTTTTTTTAGCTACGTATTTCATACGTCCCCCCTCCCCAGAAGCCAGGAGACACCTCCAAAATCTTTTTAAAAAGCAGGGAGGTGACATGAGTAGATTTAGATTTCAGGACAATTTACGTGGCCAGTTTGCAGAACAGACAGGGGGACAAAGTCAGGGATGTGATGCAATGTCCACACCGAGGTCACCATATTGGGACAAGCCTGCCCATACCCCACCTGTGGTCATTCTGTTCTTGCAAAACAACGTTTCATCTGTACAGGGCACAGGGGTCTGCTGGGGGAGCCTGGGAGCTGGGCTGTGGTCACAACGTGAGTGCAGAGCCTGTTAATAACAAGGGATGTAGACTTCTAGAAGCCAGACTTCCATAGCCCTTCCTTCTTGCCACAGTGCGGCTCTGCATTTCAAGGCCACCTGGACCTTCTGAGGCTTTGCTTATAGCCAATTCAAGTAATGGTCATTTTGCTGATATCTTTTGAAGATGCTGTAATGTTGTAATGTATTCTAAGACATTTAATACCTCTGCTTGGAACGCACTGATATGTAGATCATTAAACAGAGCAGACCTTCTCGGGAAAAAGAGTACTAATTGCACTTTTCAAATGCCATTTTCATGTGCTATTTGGCAGGGGTTCCACTGTCACGGTATTTATATTTCTATTAACCACAAGGGCTGGGACGAAGTCATCCCATCTCCCCCGGCAGTGGTGTGGCTATTTAGGCATTACAGAAAGACGTGAAGCCAGCCCCTGAGACGGCCCCCAGTGATGGCATCTTCTGCAATGACACGCTGGTGGAGCGCCCTCTCACTTTGTACTATGGTTGATCTTTGTGGCCAGTGGCACTCGGGCGGAGGTGATGATGCAGTACTTCAACATTAATTTCTAAAAGATGTCGCAGCTTTCATCGTGGTAATGCTCTCTGTCTCAGATCCCTCACTCAGAGCGAAACTGGCTTCTGGCTTGCAAGCAGCTTCCTGAAGAGACCCATGTGGCAAGGAACTGGAGCCCCTTTCCAGCAGGTGAGTGAGCTTGACATGGACACCAGCCTCAGTCAGGCCTTCGGATGAGTGTCGCCCCTGTCCACGGGTTAGGGGCAACCCCATGTGACATCTCAACTAGAGGCAGCCAGGTAAGCTACACCAAGCTTCTTGACCCTCAGAAACAATGAGATAATATGTGTTTACTGTCTATACATACACCACATCCTCTTTATCCGTTCATCAGTCAAATATTACTCCATGGAATGTTATAGAGTATTACCAGTCACCGAAAAGAATGACATCTTGCCATTTGCCATCATGTGGATGGAGCTAGAATGTATTATGCTAAGCAAAATAAGTCAGCCAGAGAAAGAAAGATACCATATGATTTCACTCCTATGTGGAATTTAAGACACAAAGCAGAAGAACATATGGGATGGGGTGGGGGGCAAAGAAGAAGGGGAAAGAAACCACAAGGGACTCTTAATGAGGGCTGATGGAAGGAGGTGGGTGGGAGATGTGTTCAGTGGGTGATGGGTACTAAGGAGGGCACTTGTTGTGATGAGCACTGGGTGTTGAATGTAAGTGATGAATCACTGAATTCTACTCCTGAATCCAGTATTGTCTTGTATGTTAAATAGCTAAAATTTAAATAAGTCAAAATAAATGTTTCCATTCTTCACTTCTAAGTTTTAGGATAACTTGTTGCATAGCAATAGATAACAAAATACAGGAGATAAAAGCTTTGGGTCCTTCAAACAATTTGACCTTGTAGGAATGTTTGTATCAAGTATGGCAAAAGAGCCTCCTTTTTTGGAAGGGGGGCAACTCAGGCAGAACCTGGCTGAGAGCCAGAAGTCCTTATTGAAGCTGCTAACAAGGTTTGTGGTCTGGGGCCAGTCACTGTCCCTTTCTGGACCTTGCTTCCCTTGCTATAAAAGCAAGAAGATAGATAGGATGACCTTACAGATTGATGACCTTCCTGATGTTTGGGTGTTTGGTGATGGAAGTACCCCATATGGGCACACACACTTAACATGTGAGGAGGTAAGCTAGCAATTAATAGGTATTGAACCATAGATCAAGCAGTGAATTACATAGGAATTGCCAATTAATATTGACAAGAGCCAATAAAAGTAGGTGTTTCTACAATTATCGTTTATTAGACCAAGAAATTCAGGGTCAGAAAGCTTTGTTTTGAGCAGACATTGTATTGCTTTTCTACTGCCGCATAACACACATCACAAATTTCATGGTTTAACACAACACACATTTATTATTTTACAGTTTCTGTGGGTCAGGAATCTGGGAAAGGCTTAGCTGGGTTCTCCAAGTAGGGTTTTAGAAGTTTGCCATTGAAGTGTTGATCAGGGCTGCATTCTTGTATCTGTGTCTCAGGGTTCTCTTCCAAACTCTCCTGAAAGGTTGGAAGAATCTTGTTCTTTATAGTCTGGGTCTGAGGCCTCCCAGAGGCAGCCTCTCCTTGTAAGCAGTTCAAAGCATAGCTCTTGATTGTTTAAGGCAGGCAAGAGAATGCTTCTCTCTACAGAAGGGTCCAATCTCTTTTTAAGGCACCCTCACCTGATTAGGCCAGGCTCACCAGGACAGTCTCCCTTTTGATGAGCTCGAAGCCAATTGACTTAGAATCTCACCTGAACCTTCAAAATCCCCTCACCTCTGCCATATAATGTGACCTAATCATTGGAGCGAGACCTCCTCATATTCATGTGCCCTGCCCACATAAAGGGGAAGGGTCTAACGCAGAGCACGTACCCAGGGTGAGTGCAGGATAAATCTCCAGGCTACCTTAGAATTCTGCCTACCACTGACACAGAAGTAGGAGATGGTGAAACTGGAATTCAAATGCAGGTCTCTTTGATTCTGGTGTTCGTGTTTTGAACCACTCACCATAAATCCTTGACTGAGGACACGTTCAAGACAAAATATCATGGCCTTTTTCTTGGTATCGTCAGTGCTTAACGCTTTATAATGGCTCCAGTATTTATCATAGCTTTGGTCAGGATGCTTTTCATGGCTAGTGACACAAATCTCTGACCATTATTTGGGAAGTCTGGGGCTGTACAGGGGCTTAGACAGTATTCCTCGGGGCTCTGATTTTTTCGTTTCAGTGTTCTGTGGCTATTTTTTTCAGGCCTCCCCTCCTCACATGGCAGTAAAAAGGGCTGCTGATAGCCATAATCCTACATTTTCTTGGCTCAAAATCCAAAAGGAAAGAACTTTCGGCCCACACTACCCACACATCAAAATTTAAAGAAGACTAATTGACCTGAGTTATCCTCTTTCTGGATCCAAACCGTCTGGATGAAGGAGTCCTCCAACTGGTCAGCCTGAGTCACATGACCACCCTTTAGTTGGGGAAGGGCAGGAAAGGACGCCATGATTAACAGCTTCCCAAGGACAATGTGGGATATCCACAGTGTGGTTCCTGAAAGATTTGGGCGCTGTTACGAACAGGAGGGAGTGACGATGGGCTGATCAGAACACTGGCTGTACACGAAGCTGAAAGACGAAGCTCTCCAACCCTCTGCATTGGGCAGAATGGGTATATAAGTATCTTTGAGTGTATATGGAGGCTCACCTTCCAATCACACAGCACTGAGAAAGTTAATACAAATTCTTCATTCTGTCTTTTAATTCTCAAGCGCCCTCATTACTGAGATGGGGGTGGAGACTGGACTTTCTGCATCGAATAAACAAATGATGCCCTTCCCAGGGCTAAGTATTTCAGAAACTTTGGAGGTGAGTTCATTGCTGAGATTTAGACTCATTAAACTTATCTTAGCCCGGGGAACTTTCTCCATGGTATTCTAGATTTTTAAATGAGCTTAACTCCGGGCAAGTCACATTAGCACACATTCTCTTTGTTATGGTGGCTTAACCCAAGGAGCTAATACAACTTGATAGTATGGTTTGGAAAAGGTGGAAGATATCCTTAGGATGGGGCTAACCTTTATTTTATGAGCATTCCAATAAACTAATGGAGGAATCCATCCAACACGGCTGCTGGCAGGTCAGGATACTAAATCCTCTCTTCAGCAGGAGACTGTACCCTCTAGAAAGCATCCTCCCTAATTTCTGAGAAGCATCTAATTTCTGTCTATTTGTTTGTGTCTCTCTGTGTGTGTCTTTATTTCCGTCTTATACAGATCACGTGGATATTTTATCACTTACTCTCAAAAGCTTTTAACCTCATTTCAGCTGCTTTTAAGGCCTTCTATTAGGGAATCTCTCCAGAGAAGGGACTCAGGCTCCTTCAAAATAATGCCCCCAAATGATTTGGCAGTTGTGACAAGTCAGAGATCTTTCCATCTTTTGCTTCCATAGGGAGAGGGAAGTGGAACCATGGCCAACTTTCTATGAAATTTAATTTTCCAAAGTGGTAACTCTGTCTTGCAGCTGTGCATGGAGAAAATGTGCAATGTGAAATGCTCAGGTATTATAAGGACAGCTAAGGGCTTGCCTCTCCCTTCCTAATCATTCAAAGCTCACTGCCTTCCTTTATTTTCCGCCAAGCACACTGTCCCGATCCTGCCTCACAGACCTCACCCAAAAGCACAGGAAATGAGCATGGGTGGGAAAAAGTCAAATATGCATTTAAAATGGGAAGATACAGAAGAATGAGCTGCCCCCTGTCAACATGTGGGTCCAGGGGCTTTGATAGAGTAATGGAGGCTTTTTCATATTCCCTGGGATAGTAGTGAGCAGCCATTAAGTTGTTCCCCACTGATCTCCCTCCCCTTGAGTATGTACTGGACCTTGTGACTCACCAGTGGAATAGGGCAGAAGGGAGGGACTGTTACTGCTAAGAACAGTTTACACACAGACTGGCTTCCATCCCGTGTTTTTTCATAGTTTGTCCCTTGTCCACTGGGATGGAGACAGCCTGCCAGGCTCTCAGCTGCTCTGTGGAGAGGGCCAGGTGGCTAGGAACTGGCGGTGGGCCTAGCTAACAGCCAACAAGGAGCTCATGGCCTCAGTCCAACAATCCATAACAGACCGAGTCCTGGCAGCAACCATGTTAGAGAGTTTGGGAGTGGATCCTCCCTTGGTTGGGCCTTCGGATGAGATTGCAGCCCAAGCCAACACATTGATTGAAGCCTCGTGAGAGATCTTGAGGCAGAGGCACCCAGGTGAATTGCACTCTGATTCCTGACTGACAAAGATGGAGAAAACAAATGATTGTTGTGTTAAGCCACTACGTTTTAGGATAATTTGTTATGCGGATACAGATAACATCTCTCCTTACCCTTCTATTATCTCTCTCTCTCTCTCTCTGTCTATCCATCTCTTCATCCATCCATCCATCCATCCTGTGTGTGTGTGTGTGTGTGTGTGTGTGTGTGTGTGTGTGTGTATTTAGAGAGAGAGAGGGAGGGGAAGGGAAAGCATCTCTACCTGATAAGAATCTATCTATCTGTCTATCCATCCATCCATCCATCCATCCTTCCTCTTTTACAGAATGTATATTTGCTTTCTCTTTGATCACATAGCAGACAGGGCTACCGTGGGTCAGGATTGTAGAATCCTACATTTTCGCTACGATTTATTTGCACACTATTCTGTGCCTGCATTGTGTTGAATCTGTGCCCTTGTTGAATCTCCATCTCATTCCTGTGAAGTAGATATTTTCATCCTCCATTTAAAAGCAAGGAAACTAGAGATAAGAGAGGTCCAGTATCCTTACTAAGGCCACACAGTAAATAGAGTAGCTAGGATTCACCATCTTTTTTTTTTTTTTTTTTTTAAAGGGAGGGTGTTTTGCCAATCTTCATCCTTTTTCCATAAAGAGAAGGCCTCATTAGCCATTTCTTTTTGGTGCTTTCTCTCTCTCCTCTTCATGCTGTAAGTCAGAATTGGGAAACATAGAAATCTTTTATTTCAGAAAATGCAATGAGGAGACCCAGTGTCTTAGATCACAGTCTGTGTCCTCTCTCCTAATGAAAAGCACAACTAGCATTTGAGCACTTACTGTGTGCTAGGTACTATTGTTATCCCCAATTTATAGATGAGAAAATGAAGGTTCATAAGTGTATTCATTTCATGTCATATAGCTAGTAAGTGGTGGTCAGAATCACACCAGACTCGAGCTGCCATGCCATGGACCTCTTCCTCCCTACTTCCCCTCTGCTGAGCACCCTAGTCCCAGCGCCCCAAAGTGAGTGTGATTCTCGAGGAGAGCTCCTCATGAGGACCCTCATTGTTTACTCCCCTCCCTCAGTATGGATAAACATGTAATATTTACCAGACATCTGTGTTCGGGAAGGAACTGTAGCATATTATTGATGAGCATTCCTGTGAAGAATAATCACCTGGTACAGTGTGAGCCCTTGTAAAGACTATCATTCTATGAAGAGGAACTTGTAAGAGGCATTCCGGGGTGACATTTCTCAGACCGAAACAGAACGATGAGTACAATAAATACGAGGCCCCCACAGGCAAACCCAGACCCAACTACAGTGGACTAGACATGTGTGAGCATGGCATCCTAATGAATTTTTTTCCAAACCTCGGTGCACACTGGGTCTGGGTACTACTACGGAGGCATCACGACTGGATGTGAGGTTGGAGAATGGATTGCGAGTTCCACCCTTCAGGTGGTCAGAGACTTTTGGGCAGCCAGCAGAGGCATATATCAGCGATTTAACACAACACACTTAAAAATATATATATAAAAATATATATAAAGTGTATGGAGACTAACGCCTGTTCTCAAGCCCACTCCCCTTTTGATTTTCCCCATGTAGGTAACTAGAACACTGTCTACTCTGTTGCTCTAAATGGACGCTCAAGAGATTCTTGTTCGAACCTGAGTTGGTCCCTCTTTTCCTATTTTTAGGTTCTCTGGTTTCCCTGAATGGAACCATGGCTTGCAAGCAACGGCCCACATCTGATGTGTGGTGAATTCCTGACGGAGACAGCGGTAGTAACGAGTGCTAAGTCCTTCCACATTGACTTCTGCAAAGAGCCTCACTAGTCGGGTCTTCTAAGAAAGGGACAAATCTTGGGCCCAACAAAGAAGAAATAGAAAGGTGGGTGTGGACACTTGTAAAACAAACTCCTATTTCCCGGACTTTATTTTAGATGACCAACTCATGGTTCTTTACCAAAGATTGTGTATAGATCTGCTTTCTTGGGAAGAGCCACTCATTGCGTTCAGCCTGGGGAATATGTGTCTGTGTGATGCATGTTATATTAGAGGTGAGCCCCAGGTACTGTATTTGGAAAGACACATAAGCAAGCCTGAAGGGTTCATGAAACTAGTGGAGGGGCAAGTGATGCCAAACAGCCTCAAAGTCTAGAAGGTTGTGAGTCAGAGAGCAGCGAAAGGTGTTTGAGGATGGTGGAACAAAGTGTACTAAATCTTAGAAGTCAGGCCTTTATAGAAGCAACGAGAAGCCACCTGTTGGTTGGAAACAGTGATGTTTCCAGGAACACACTGCAGAAAAATCTTTGTGCTGGTTCTTTAGGGCCTGGCTTGAGGGGAGATTGGAGAAGGAGAGTGGAGGCATCTATACCAGGTGAGAGATGATGCTGTTAAGGATAAAGACAGTGGAGATGGGGAAGATGAGAGGATCTGAGAACTTTTGCTGGTCAAATTGACCGAAGTTGATTGAATCACGAGGTCAAAGAACATGGCTGTCTTGTGGATGACCATATTGCTTTACTATATCCAATAAGAGTTAAACACACATGTAGTAAAGAAATGAAAGGAGGGATGTTGGGGCCATGCATTGGGAGATCTTTAGACTGAAGACGGAGATAGCAAGCTGTCATAGTTCAATATCACTAAGATGTTATTTAAAAATAACATCTAAGAGGGGCGCCTGGGTGGCTCAGTCAGTTAAGCGTATGACTTCGGCTCAGGTCATGATCTCACAGCTTGTGAGTTCGAGCCCCTCATTGGGCTCTGTGCTGACAGCTTGGAGCCTGGAGCCTGCTTCAATTCTGTGTCTCCTTCTCTCTCTGCCCCTATCCTGCTTGTGTTCTCTGTCTCTCATAAATGAATAAATGTTAAAAAAAAAAAAAAACTAAAATAACATCTAAGATTACTTTAAGAAATCAGTCCCTCTTGGATTCCATGTTTGTTGAATAAATGTCTGATTTAGTATTTTACTCATTAATCAGCATTCAGGGGTGAGGCATGGAAGGCTTTTATTTGTCCTTATGCAAGAATACACTGACATCTGGCTTCTACATTGAACCTTTAAGAATCTGGTCATGGGGAGACTTAGGTGCCTTTGGGTCCCCTCTCAGGTGAGTTTTGGACCTGAAAATACCAGGCCCTGTTTGGGTGAGTGGTCAGGCTATTTCTCTATTGTGAACCAGCTCTGTTATTTCTAGAAGAGTCCAATGGAACCAACCAGAGTAGATTTACTTTGCAACTCTTAGACAATGATTACCCCACTTAGAAGAATGGCCTTAAGGAAAGATGGTGGCCAGAGACAAGGGGAGTGCCCTAGGGAGTCCAGCCCTATCTGGAGCTGTCCCAGTGGTTTTCAACTGGGGGCAGTTTTGCAACACCTGCCCCTCTCCCCTATGCCAAAGGACTCTTGGTGTTGTCTGGAAGCCATTTTTCTTGCCACACCTTGAGGTACTAGTGCCATTGGCATCTAGTGGGTGCAAGCCAGGGATACTGCTAACCATCCTGTAGTGCAAAGAGTGGCCTCTCTCAAGAAAGAATGGTCCAGCCTCAGATGTCAATAGTGCTGAGGTTGAGAAACCCTGGTCCAGACATACATCTGAGGAAGAGGAGAGGGTGTATTAACGAAGGATGTCCCACAACTGGGTTCTAATCCAGCTCGGACACTAACTCACTGTGCGACTTTTCTAAGTCGCTGAACTTCTCTGGACCTCAGGGTTCTCGCCTAACCCCTGAGAAGATGGGAGCCACTTCTAGATCCTCAACTCTCCTCAACTCTAAAACCTTACAAGTTTGTGACTACCCCCAGTGTCTCCTCAACATCTCCAGAAGACCATTTGCAGTCTTTCTTGTAGATTGTTTTGGGGAGAGACCATGTCAGGATCTTTCATTTCAGATGGCTTGACCATTGACATTATCTTAGAAAGTTTCCCATTGTTCAGAAGGACGTCACCTGCAAGGGATCTTAGTTCTTTCTTTAGAGAAAGTACTATTTCACGTGTTTTTTTTTTTCTTCCTGAGATTCAGTAGCCTGAACTCAATGTCTCTACCCAGGAGGAAACAAGGAAAGGAGACTGGAAGCTAGAGCGAAAGTCTGAGAATGAGGATTTAAGCGTCCAGGAATCCAAGGAGTCTTCAATCCATGTTTTCATGCAAAATAGGGAATTTAAAGTTTGCTCTATCCACCACCACTCAACCTTGCTGTCAAGGTTAGAGTAGATACTACCCAGATGGTTTTGTTCAAAGAGTTCCAACAAACATTTATTGATCAAATGCTATGTCCCAGGCATGAGTTGTATATCAAAAAACATTTTAGTTAGAGAAAAATATTGAATAAATATAAGAATCATACTAAAGTCTCATAAAATAATGTGAAGGTGGCTGAGAAAATGCCAGCTGATGGGCAAATTAGTCAGAGTGCAATTTACAAAGTCGTCTCTTGTTCTCCTGGGGTCACTTCACACTGGGATGTATGATCATTAAATATGACCCTCAAAGGCACTATGTCTAGAGTAGGGGAAATTACTCAATTTTAAGACAAGATTTTAAACAAGGGCCAAACTGTTTTATCTACTTGGATTTGGGTCACTAATTACACCCAGTGATCTTCCAGTAATGAATCTAACAACGACCTCATAAATTGTGCAGTGACAACGAGTTTCCTTTCCACCCTGTGTCATCATAAAGCGAGGCTGATGCCTTTTCCAATTAGTTATGGCAATTATATGTCTATCAAAGAGATGAGACAAAGAAGGATCATAAGTGCTGCCTTGTAAGGGGGACTTGGGATACAGCCTCCGTTGGGCCGATGCTGTGTGTCCCCAAACCCACCCTTTTCCCTCTCTGATCCTGACTCCTTGTGCAAAAAGTATGATGTTGCTTCAGATGGTTTCTTGTCTTTACTGACTCCCCAGTTCCAGGATTCTAAGTAAAGTTCTGCATTTCTCCCAGTGGGAGATTTTTGTGTATATTGTTTCAAAGTAAGGTGGTCTGTTTACATTGCATCTAGTTGATGGTCATCATCAACAATAAAACAGGTAGAAATAATAACAGGGCACATTTGGGATAGGGAAGAAAGGCTTAATGGTTATTGCAAAGTGGAGAAGCCATCAACTACCTTCCCAAAGATGTGGTGTTTTTTTTTTTTGTTTGTTTGTTTTTTTTACTAGTTGAGATCATGAAGGGACAGCTAGAAGGTTTTTATTATATATTTGGTGAAGTGCATGTTGCGAACCATATGTTTATGTTCCTGCAGAATTCGTATGCTGAAATCCTAACCCTCAGTGTGATGGTATTAGGGGGTGGGGACTTTGGGGGTGGTCAGGTTATGAGGACGGTAATGATGCAATTCGTGCCCTTATAAGAAAAGACCGGAAGGCCTGCTTCCTCTCTAGGCTCCCCACCATGGGTGAGTACAGCAAGAGGACAGCTAACTGCAGACCAGGGTGTGGGCTCTCACCAGACAATGGGTCTGCCAGCACCTTGTGAGAAATACATTTCTGTTGTTCAAGCCATCCAGTCTATGGCATTTTTGTTACAACAACCTGCCCCAACTGACACAGTGCATTTCTTTCTAGAAGGAAGTCTGTGATATTGTGAAGAAAAGGACGTGGAAATTTTTCAGTGGTGCAGTCCAGCCCAAGGAGCATTAAGCTGGCTCATAATATCAGGTGAGTGGGGGCTCAGTCAGTTAAGCATCCACCTTTTGATTTCGGCTCAGGTCATGATCTCACGGTTCGTGAATTCGAGCCCCACGTTGGAGCCTGCTTGGGATTTTCTCTTTCTCTCTCTCTCTCTCTCTCTCTCTCTCTCTCTCTCTGCCCCTGCTCTACTCGTGCACGTGCACACACACACACACACACACACACACACACACACACAAACACACACACACAAACGCACACACGGACACTCTCTCTCTCTCTCTCTGTCTCTCAAAATAAACTTAAAAAAAAAAATCCAGTGAGTTGCCTTTGAGCACCGGATCTTGTTCTGTAAGTCCAGGGACCGGGGTTTTGGCGGAAGCACTGGGTTCAACAAAGGCAAATTTGTGTCTAGGTTCAGTGTCTCCACCACCCACACAAGCAGCTCAGTAAGTGCAATCTCAGGGGCCCCCTACAGTGTAAGGCTACCTGGGGGGAGCCTTTCCAAGACAGAGAACCTTCTGAGTCTCCTTTGTTCTGAGAGTGAGTGGCTGTCCCATTTCAAGAAGCCAGGTGACCAGTTCTCAAAGGCACCTCTGGTAAGAGGGAGAACAGGAAGGAGAAGGAAGGGAGGATACAATTCACCCAGTAATGAAACACACACACACACACACACACACACAGAAATTATTCCAGAGGGGAATCTACATTTAAGACCTTTTGTAACTTTTCAGAGGGTTTTCCTATAGCCCATAAGACCATGAATTAAAAACTTAAAACTTGGTAGCCTTTCCAGTAATTCCCTAACTGCATTTTGATTCAGTGCATATGTGCACAATACCTCTCATGTGTCTGACATTGGGATTATATAGAGAAATGGGACAGGGCAGGTCGAACACCTGTCGTACACGATTATAATCCACTAGTGTGAATGGATGCATACGTGTCTAATTTACACTGTAGTGTAATAGTGGCACAGAAAAGGTTTATAAGGTAATGAGGGAGCCGAGCGGTGATAGTGAGTCTCCTCTCTTGATTCTGCTAATGGTGTAGCAGAAGGGAAATCAGCACAGGTGACGTCTGAGTGGGTGTCAGGAGCTGAGTGGAAGCGTTTGTGTCCATCATCAAGGCTGCTGGAGGGAACGTTGTTATTTTTCTTCATTATTAAAAAAAAATGTTTTTAATCCTGCGATCCTGTAATTTATTTAGGGATTTTCCTCAATGACATAAAAATTGCACGAGTGTGCAAATGACTGTCTGAAGATGTTCTTGGCAGTGTTGTTTATGATGAGAGATAAGAAGCAACCTCAAATGGCTACAAGTGAGGTAAGGATTTGTATCAATTATAACATGTATGTAAATCAGATACCTGTGTTAAGATAATATAGATCTATATTTATTGCAATAGAAGACTTTCTGCTAAATTGTTGGCTGAAAAACCAACAAAACAACCATATCACCCTAGGTAACGGACAAGTGTAAGTGATAAGAGGCCATTTATGTAGTGTGTGGGGCATTTCTTTAATGTTTTATAGCACTAAGAGGGACGGTTTCTCTCACTGGGTAGAGTTTCAGACTTCCCGGGGGCTCCTGAGTTCCTAAAAGCAAGGGGTAGGCGTCCAGTGCACGTTTGGGAAATTTAAGACAAAAGCATGCTGAACCGTTTCCAAAAAAATGGATGCAATCTGGAAGCAATGAGCTGACTTTGGTTCTTTTCAAGGCCTGGAGCTACCCCCAAATTTTAGCTCAAGAAAACGCAGCCTTGGTTGGCACAGCAGTTAATCCCAGATGAAGTCCTTCAAAGTGGAAAATTTCAGTGTGATTTATTTTTTTCCAGATGTAAATATATAGCAATAATGCAGTTATAAAACTGGCATTGTATTAAACCATAAATTATATTTGACACATAATAATGTTGAATTACCGTGGAAGTCCATCAACGTGCAATGGCATTACCAGCACACAGGCCATTGCTGCTTGCACCAGCCCAATTGCTTGCTTCGCAATGAATAAAGTTCTGGGGATCTTTGCTGTTAGGGTCAAAACGGAATAAAACCGTGGAGAAGGGCTGCGTCAGAGTCTAGCTTGGGCTGAGGACCCTGTAATGTAGGGATGCATTTCTTTGCTTATTTATTCATCACTCAGTACGTGTTTGCTGAAGACCCAGTTGTGCAGCGCCGGGCTCTGATGGGAGATAGGACAGACATGGGTGGCCTCTGCCCTCAAGCAGAGAACACGGGGATTTAAAAAGAAAATACACAACTGATTACTTAATTATGGGGAATTCATGTCATAATTCCTTGGAGATTTGCTCTCTTTTCACTTACTGCCAGGGTCAGTGTTGTCAAGTAGGGTTTATGGGGCTAGTCTAGATGGCACGGGGGAAATTAACCACCGTGGATGGAACTAGCGTCCAAGCACAGGAACTTTGTCTACATGGCGGCACACAGGGTCAGGTCAAAGAATCTGAATTGGCTAACAGATTGAAAGGGTCAGGGTAAGGTTGGTTACGAGTTACTTCCAGACCAAGGATTCAAAACCAGTTCACAGCAGCCCATGAGCCCACACCTGCTGACTTGTTTAATTGCTGATTCTCCATTGCCAAGACCCATGCCTTGCTTGGGGAACATTCAATAGTTTTTGAAAGCATGAGTGAACTAAGACTCTAACACCACGGGAGTGTTCAGTATTGTTATTATTCTAACGAGGGTCACAGTGGGCGCTTAATTTGCATGGTGGGGATTTGGGGACGTATCAGCCAGAGACCTGTTTGTGTAAGACTCTTACCTAGACCCCCAGGGGAAGGGGTTTGGGGAACTTTGGAGGTGACATCCAGATTTTCTAGGGGGCTACCTGTCCTACAGGTAGGAGGGAATGGACGGGCATTCACTCTGAGGTGGGAGGGTAATGAAACATGTTTGACACCACGTGTGGTCAGTGGAGGGGCGGGGGTGGGGGCATTTCATAGGGTTTTCGTTTTCTGGGGAAAATGCTTCATGTTTCTTCTGAGAAAGAAATCTATGACATAGAAAGCCACAGGCTGCCCTTTGGAGGAAAATAGAAATAGAAAGAGCTTGAGAGGAAACTCTTGTCTTTGACCATTTCTTCAGAAGCAGAGCATTGACGTGGCAACTAAGAAACATGGAGAAGTACTGTGGGAGCTCGGGATGCATTTGGCGGCCAGTGCTAGGAACCTGGGTTACATGTTAGGTGCTGGGGAAACAGAAGGGAGTAAGGCACGATGGTTCCCTCCAGTCCTTGTGATCCTATTTCATCAGGTTGTGCCCAGGGTGTTGTGGAAGGAGGGGTCTCTAGTTCAATATGGTGGTGGTTGCGGGGGGAGGGATGTTGAGGGAAAGCTCCCAAAAGGAGGTGATGGGTGGAAATGCAGGGTTGAACAGATGCTGGCTCATGAGGGGGTAGGAATGCTTCAGGCAGGGAGGTTACTTTTATGAGAAAGGGGGAGTGGGTGGGAACCAGTGTGGTTTGTGGGAGAGACTATAAATATAAACAGTTGGTGTTGCTGAGAATAAGAGAGAGGAGGTGAGGCTGGGAAGAGCAACGGCCAGGCTATTCAGTCTATGAATGCCCTCTGGGCCATATGCCCTGTTCTGGGAACTGCGGATATGGTGGGTTTAGACTCCAAGGGGTTGACCGCCATGAGAAAACCCATGAGTTCGGGTTTTCTCATCAGGTTAGTGGGGAGCCACGGCTGGTTTTAAGCAGGATTGCTGTGAGATCATATTTGCATTTTGGAATCATGCCTCTTGCTGCCGTATGGAAATCCAGGTCTGAGGGAGAGAGATGGACGTGAGAGGCAAAGTCACAAGAAACCAACAAGAGGGATGATGGGAGCTTGAGCCAGCAGAAAGGTCTCACCACCCCTGGTTCCCCAAGGGCGGTGGGGAACACGTGCTGTTAGGGTGGTAGGATGGATGGAAGGATGAAGTCTCACCCCTGGGTTCTGTAGAAGCAACAATTAGGCACCGAACAACAGGGAAAATATATATCTGCCCCATCTCCTCGGTGGTGCTGTCGTGCAGCAAAAATTGTGAAGTCGGTATGTGGGCGGTGTGATTTATTTCTCGTGGTGCTCCCCAAACCAAGGGTGGTCAGGGCAGTGATGTAGACCACAAGCTGGCTAGGGGAGATGAGAAAACCAACCCCAATTTGGGAGGCAGGCCGTTCCTAATTGAACTGTTGAGGGAATTTTGATAAATGACCCCGCCAAAGCAGTGAAATTAATAAATCATGCTTGAGGCTGGAAGACTGTTTCCTGAGGGACAGCAACAGCGCTCACATCCCATTGATGCCAGGGGTTTGGAAGGTGACGGGGGCACAGGCAGGAAACTCACGCTCTTTCCCAGCTGTCCAGCTGGGCTGGGAGAGAGGCAGCCCCAGTTAGCGCGGTCTCCCTCAGCTCTTTGAAAAAGTGGGGAGAAAGTCGTATTCCGGGATCAAGAGGGAAGCACCAAGCTGCTGCCTGAACTGAAGGTTTAGGACGCCCTTATCACACTCAGAGATGGGTGAATGGATTCTGGTAGAGACGACGGCAGCCGGCATAGCTCTTAAATTCGTAGGGGAAGCGGGGGCAAGGCACTTTGCCATCTGCAGTGATCTCTTTTTCTGGGCTCTGCGTTGGTGCCCCATGTTCTGCTGAGACAAAGCATCTGCAAAGAGAAGGAAAATCAGGTCCGAAGGGGCACCTGACCTTTGTTTTGTTTTTTTTTGTTTGTTTGTTTGGTTGGTTTTTTTTGTTTGTTTTGTTTTGTTTTGTTTTGTTTTGTTTTTGTTTGTTTTTTGCGAAGAGCAGGAGAGGGGTCTGGGAAAAGCAAGTGGAACGTAATCCTCATAAGGTTGGCATCCCTATCCCTGCTTGACAAATGAGGAAACAGAGGCTGTGATATTGTGATTTATGAACAGAAATATACATGTGGTCTTTCTCCGAAATGCCAGCTCTTTTGGAATTTCCTAAGTGAGGAGAGAAATAAAGGTGTCTCCTGTTATGTGAATGAGGCGGCTCTGGGGTTGCACCTAAGGATGGGGGCTGGTTGCCAGGCAACAAAGCACATCACTGGGGGGTTGGAACATTCAGTCCTACCCCTCAACCTCTGGGGAGGGGAGAAGGGCTGGAGGTTGAGTTCAACTGCCAGTGGCCAGTGATTTAATCAGCCATGCCTGTGTGATGAAACCTCCAGAAATAGCCAAGGAGATGGGGTTCAGAGAACTTCTGGGTTGGTGGGCACATGGGGGTTGGGGGAGAGTGGCTTGGTCCGAGAAAGTATCGGAAGCTCTGGGCTCTAACTTTGCCTTGTACCTTGCCCTACACATCTTGCCATCTGGCTGTTCCTGAGTTATAGGCTTTGTAATAAACCACTCACTTTGGAGTGAGCCAGTCTGGCAAATTAATCAAACCCAAGGAGGGGGATTGTTGGAATCTCTAATCTGCAGATGGTCGATCAGAAGCACAGGTGACAAATAACCAGGACTTGTGACCAGCATCTGAAGGTGGGGGCAGGGTGGCAATCTTGTAGGACGAGCCCTTAACCTGCGGGATCCAAGCCGTCTCCAGGTAGATGGTGTCAGAGTTAAGTTGAATTGTAGGATACCCAGCTGGCGTTTGAGAACTGGTTGGTGGTGTGGGGAGAAACCTCCTGAGGCACATTGTAATTGGTCCCAGATTCTCACTTAGTGATCAGAAGTGACATCAGAGTTAGAATCTTAGAGGCTAAGAGAAGTTAATTTGCCCCATGTGGCTTGGAGATATTGACAAGGCCAAGGCCAGGGGTTGATAACTTCAGGCACTTTAGCATTGACGTTAGGTTTTGGAAGGCAAGTGGGTGTTCTGTATGCTCTTCCCAATCACCCTGCCCAGCTAACTGCCTCTTTGCCAAATGGGAGCATCCTTGCCCATCATTTTCTGGCAACACCATCAAGGTCCCCGGGCAAAGCAAACTCTGACAGGAGTTTTTTTGATTAAAAAAAAAAAAATTAACGAGCACTGTGTTTACTTAGAAAATTTCCCACATGGGGCGCGTGGATGGCTCAGTTGGTTAAACTTCTGACTTCGGCTCAGGTCATGATCTCATGGTTCATGAGCTCGAGCCATGCTGACAGCTCAGAGCCTGGAGTGTCCTTCAGATTCTGTGTCTCCCTGTCTCTCTGCCCCTCCCCTGTTCTCTCTCTCTCTCTCTCTCTCTCTCTCTCTCTCTCTCTCTCTCAAAAATAAATAAACATTAAAAAAAAAAAACAATTTCCTGCGCGACTCTGGTTTGGGACGGAAAGGCCTTCCTTATAGGAAGACCTGCCCTTCCTATAAGGGAAGGATTTCTGTGCAGAAACAAGACGGGAGAAAGGAGAAGGGCAGGTGGGGACAGGAGATGGCTGTGCCTGTTGCCATTAACGGAGATGATGACACAGCTTCCACGTGCATCCCTGTGTCTTCTCTAATGCACACCAGGAGCTGGCGTAAGAGGCTTAGTGTGCACCAGAGGGGGGCCCTCACTTGTGCAGAGTGGATACAGTGTAGAACAGCTTCTGAGTGTCCAAGACCGGGTGTGGGAGAAGCAGAGCAATGCATGGGGCATGGTTCCTGGAACTTACAGAACTCGAAGGGGAGAAATTCGGGTTAGCATGTCTCATAGTATTGGGGATCTGTCCAAATTTAAACAAGTCTCTGAGGGGGCAGGGACACATTCAGGTTATATGAGTTCAGGTTATATGAATTATTATGTTGAACCCTGGTAAGCAGGAAAATTGTGTACCATGAGGGCTCTGACCCATTTTATGAGTAGAGGTCATCAAAGGCTTTCTGACAACTGGGCCATTGGAGGAAATTCAGTGCATGAGAACGAGTCGGGTGATGTAAGGCCGGGCTGGGAGGGGAGACCAGCAGCGGGCTCACATGTATAGCTCCACAGGCTGGGAGGAAGGGCACAGTCCATTCTAGGAATTTGGAACATAAACACAGAAACGGAAGCCTTGCCTTTAGCCCACACTCCTCTCCCATTCTACAAGCCGGGTTATGTGTGAGGACATTTGTGTCCAAGCTGGGAGAGGATGTCTGCTCCCAATTAGCTCCTCCATTCTTACAGATAATCGGCTGGTAATTTAGTGTAATTTAGTGTGTGTGTGTGTGTGTGTGTGTGTGTGTGTGTGTGTGTGGTGACAAGTCTCTGAATATATACATGTATACCTTGGAGATATGGCAGGTTTGGTTACAGATCACTGCAAAAAAGTGAATGTCACAGTAAAGCGAGTCAAATGTATGTTTTTGTTTTCCGGGTGCACCTAGAAGTTACATCTAACACTCTGCAGTAGTCTGTTAAGCGTGCAACAGCATTATGTCAAAAAAAAAAAACAAACCCCAACGCGTGTACCTTCATTAAAAATTACCTTATTGCGGGGCGCCTGGGTGGCTCAGTCGGTTAAGCATCTGACTTCAGCTCAGGTCACGATCTCACGGTCCGTGAGTTCGAGCCCCGCGTTGGTCTCTGGGCTGATGGCTCAGAGCCTGGAGCCTGCTTCCGATTCTGTGTCTCCTTCTTTCTCTGCCCCTCCCCCATTCATGCTCTGTCTCTCTCTGTCTCAAAAATAAATAAAAATGTTAAAAAAGAAAAAATTTTTAAAAATTACCTTATTGCTTAAAAGTTGTAACTGTCAACGGAGCTTTCAGTGAGTCATAGTCACTGGCCACAGGTCACCATAAGAGATAGAAGAATGGCAAAGTTTGAAATATCGTGAGAATTCCCAAAATGTGACGCAGAGACATGAGGTGAGGAAATGGTGTTGGGAAAATGGTGCCGATAGGTTAACTCGTCGCGAGGTCGCCACAAAAGTTCAATTTATGCAACACACGGTATCTGAGAGGCACAATAAAATGAGGTGTATCTCTGCATGACTTGGGCTTCCAGAACTTTCTGCATTGTTGGAAGGAACAGATCTAGCAGATTAACAGTCTTTGTATCGTCATATTCCAGAACTAGTGAACATTTCGGTTTGGAACTTGTTTCCCTTGGGCAGGTGTATTCAATTCTCAGATGGACACTGGGCAGATCACCATTTGTTAGTTACATCTGTGTAACACCTCACAAAGCATTATCTTGTGAGATGTTCTTGCCAGCCCTGAGAGGTAGGTCATTCATTCATATGTGCATTCATTCACTCACTCATTTAACTAGTATTCTTGGAGCCCTGACTACCTGCCAGGCATGTTTTTCAGTTCTGGGACTGGAGTGCACATGACAGAAAAGGTCCTTGTCCTTGCAGAGTTAAAAATCTACGTAGGGGAAGGCAGATGATAAAAACATGAACAAGCGAGTATTTAAGTTCTCTGAGCAGGTGGTGAAAAGGACACTGTGGATGGTAGGTGATGGCAGGTGGCAGGTAGTGATGACTTCCCTGAGGAGGGAGGTGACATTTGAGATGATATTTGGAAGGTGAGGAGGGGCTGGCCACTGCCAGCTAGGAAGTGCTGTTGTTCTAGCAAGAGCGTCCCAGACAAGAGACAACATAAATGGAAAATCTCAGAGAGGCTGAGGCCCTCACTCAGGTCACACAGCTAAGTGATGGGTCTGCTGGAGATCCTACACTATGTCTCTGACCCCAAGTCCCTGGCTCTTTTCATATGCTGTTCTCCCAGTGCTCACCTCCCTGTGGTCTCTGGCTAAACCTTGATATTGTAGGATGATATGTAACTTCTGGTTGTCCTCTTAGGTCATACAACTGATTGAGCATGTAACGGTCCTTTCATGGCACAGTTACTCTAAGTCACAGAGAGGAGACAACAGCTCTCTTCCGGAAGGGCTCATGGCTTCACAATATGCCCAGAGTTCCCTCTAGAGGCTTCTGGCAGCATGAGAGGCCTCTTTTCCATTCGTGGAAAGTTTACTTTTATCCCTCTTTCTGTCCCCCCCCCCCCCCCCCCCAACTTTTCTGGAAGGTCTGGATAACTGTTGTGAGTATCGAAAGCAACAAAACTCCAGAATGTTCCCGCATGTTTGGTAGGACATCAGATGATGCAAATCCAAATTTCCCACCCACCTTAGCTTTACTGGTCAGCCTATTTTTTCTGTACGAGGCCATATATGAGCTATTTCCAGCTCTGTCGACCCTGTGGTCTCTTTTATAACTACTCAACTCTGGGCTGTGATGGGAAAGCCAACACGGACATTTTGCACATGAATGGGCATGCCTGTGTTCCAGTAAAATTTTATTTACAAAACAGGAGGTGAGTGGGCTGGGGTTGGCCGGCAGGCTATGGTTCACTGATGCTTTTCCAGAGCAATGCTCCAACTTCATGGGACAGACATAGATGGGGACAGTGGGTAGTTAGGACTCTGAGACATGAACTAGTGATTTGGTAAACTGATATACCGACAGCGGACAGAAGTCTGGGACTTCCTTTGGGGACTGCCTGCCATTAACTTGCATGAATGTTGGATTAGGGGGAGAGGGGAAAATGAGTGATGGGCAGTTGTTGGGATGAGCCCTGGGTGTTGTGTGTAAATGATGGACCATGGGAATCTACTCTAAAAATGAAGAGCTGACTTTATACACTGTATGTTAGCCAATTTGACAAAAATTATATTAAAAATATATAAAGTCCATTTCTGGCCAGGGGACCTGTTAGCGCATTTCAGACTGAGGGCAGCGGGCCTCCAGAGGGACCCCGGCATTCCTGAAATATTTCCCTGAGTTCGTCTGCCACAATGCGCTGTCTTGTCAGTGTTGGTTCGTCTCCGGCAAAATAGGCGGCGTGTTTATCCGCTTGCATATGCTTCCATGATTAGCAAAATATGCAAAGTCACTGAAACATTTGTGGAATTCATCATAGCTTTCTGCCGCAGCGCCTTTTCTCAGCAGACACTAAACACGGACGTACTGCTGTGGGAGGGTCTGCTCAGTCTTTAGTGTGAAAGAGGGAGTCCCGACTCGAAGTCGGGAACCCCGCCATTCAGTGGGGAGCCAAAAGATGCAGCCGGGCTGGGTCTCCAGCGCTACCCTGCATTGGCTCAGGCCTGTGGTCAGATGCGCATCCCCTTTAAACTCCCATCTTTGGGGCGCCTGGGTGGCCCAGTAGGTTAAGCATCCGACTTCGGCTCAGGTCATGATCTCGCGGTCCATGAGTTCAAGCCCCACGTCGGGCTCTGTGCTGACAGCTCGGAGGCTGGAGCCTGCTTCGGATTCTGTGTCTCCCTCTCTCTCTGCCCCTCCCCCTCCTTGTGCTCTGTTCTTTCTCAAAAAATAAATAAACATAAAAAAAATTTAAACTTTTATCTTTTACCAGTGAAATGGAGAGAATGATAAGTAATTCCCCGCTTTACTTGTAGAATTCAGTGGGAGAATATAGACAAAGCAATTAACATAGTGTCTGACATACAGGAAGCACATATTAATGTTAGCTATTATTTTTGTGATGATGATGATGTTGAATATTAATCATTTTACTACAGGAGCAGGAGTAATAGTAGCAATAGTAGAGGGAGTGGTGATGACCCTGTTGGTGTCGGGAGCTGCTCAAGATGATGGGAGTGGCAGTGCGTCACATGTGAACTTCCCCAACCGCTGGTGACCCACATAAGACACCACCGATCTATCATTGCTTTTTGAAAGACCGTTTTCTCTCAGATACCTCCGCTCAGACCCCTAGGGTCAAGAGATTTCTCTGAAATCTGTGGTTTGGAGAACCGTTGAATGTAATTTCACCGGGGTAGTGCTGCTTTCACAGGAGAGAATCAGCAAGGCCCTGAGGGCCAGGCCAAAATGAATATATTGCTTGATAGTCCACCGTGGAGATCAGGAGGGCATCTCCAAGACTGACTGTGGACTTCCTGAGGATGCTAGGAAAATAGTATACAGATGGCGCTAAATGAGCAACAGAGGGCATCCAGCCTACAGTTCTGTGGGGAGGTGTTTGCCTGCGGGGTGGGGGATGGCTCAGAGCCGTGCCCTTAAAGACTATCAGGGTGGACTCTAGTCTTGGAAAATACCCCATGAGTTTTTTGTGTCTGTCGAACATGAAGGTCATGTGCTTTTATTATATGTTTTATTTTATTTTGAAAGTTTATTTATCATGTGTGTGTGTATGTGTGTGTGTGTGCGTGAGAGAGAGAGAGAGAGAGAGAGAGGAGAGAACAAACCAGTGAGGAAGGGCAGAGAGATCTGAAGCAGGCTCTGTGGCTCTCTGCTGATGGTAGCAAGCCCAGTGCAGGACTTGAACTCATGAACCGTGAGATCATGACCTGAGTTGAAGTCGGGTGCTTAACCGACTGAGCCGCCCAGGTGCCCCAATTACATATTTTAAATAAATAAACTGTCTAATTGAACAGGGATTGGGGCAAGCACACCTCTGGAGTCCTTGGTATTTACTGCAGGTCTCTGTGTTAAGCACTATGTTTTTCCTAGTTTTGTATAATCCTTGCAATATACCTTTGAGCTGTATCCACACCCCACTATGCAGACCGCGCTGATTGTGAGGTGCTTAGCCACAGAATGTAATGGTCAGAGACCAGGCTTGGCTGAGCCCAAGGCTACCTTCCCAGCATCCTTGTGTTTCTTAATGAACGATTCGATAAACACTTGAGCCAAATCCCCTGGATTTCTAGTAAAAATGAAGATGATCGCACCCCACTTTGTACTTACTGATTAAAAATCTCTATCAGGAATGTGCATTTTTAGTACCCCTCCACCCAGGAGATCCTTCTACACACTAATATTTGAGAGTCTCCGCCCCGCACACTTTATCTGTTAAGATCTCTTCCAGCTAGCATTCCCAACCCGTGCTGAGGCGTCTGGGAACTGGCAGAGTTCTTTAGATTTCCACTTACCGTTAATCTTCCTCCAACCACAGGACAGGTTTTCTTTTTCTCTACCCTGGAGGATTATTAACAATATACTATCAATGGCTCCATTGCCTAGCGTGACCAAGAATATCCCGATACTCAGTATACGGTGCTCTGGCATATCTCTTATAAATCACAAGAATATCACAAGTCGGAGGGAACTTCAAAATAGTAGAGAGTTCCTTAGGACTCGCTTGGAGCAAAACTGCTAAATCAATTGGATATTAAATTTGGGGGGTTACAGTCAGATGATTCCCTTAAAATACTGTCCTTACATTTAAGTGAGTTGCCGCTTGGGGATAGGGATGTCCTCTTTCTATTGAATTTGATGGTCAGATAAACAAAGTTTTCCTTTAATAAATTAAATAGCGAAGCATGAATTAGAATAATAGAATTGCAGATGGTTGGAGCTTGATGGGGCCAAGGAGCCAAAGAGGAGAGTTGCTGGAAATCTATAAAGAACACATCGTTAGTCAGCTAAACACCATTTTATGTGTCTTAAATAAGACTCTGAAATCTGTTGCCTAAGCAGACGAAAGAGAGGGACCGCAGCGAAAAATGACTTCAAAATGTTTCCTTTCCATCTTTCCCTCTTTGGGTGGTCTTAGGGATCTCCTACTGTATCCTACACTTTCCTCTTAGTCTCTTAGCATTGGTTACGGCATGAATTGTGTCTCCCCACATGGATATGACAAAGTTCCAACCCTGGTAGCTCAGAATGTGACTGTATTTGCAAATGGCCTCTTTATAGACGTCAGTAAGTTCACACGGGGTGATGGGTGGGGGGTGCAGTTCTTAATCCAGCATGATTGGTGTCCCGAGAAGGAGAGGAAGTTTGGACGTTGGCAGGCACCAGACAGGGGGAAGATGGATGTCTGCACGCCTAAGAAAGAGGAAGAAACCAAACAAGCTCTTGCCCACACCTCGATCCCAGACTTCCAGGCTCCAGGAGGGTGGGGCATTAATTTGTGTGGTTTAAGCCGCCAGCCTGGAGTATTTGTTACGGCAGCTGGAGCTGACTGATACCACTTTTTCCTGCACAGTCATTCTCATCGGATCTCTATGGCTCTTGGTTTCTCTCCGTATCTCTCGATATTCCTGTGTGTCTTTCTCTGACTTCATCTGGATTTTTGTTTGTGTCTTTTTCTGTGTCCCCTCTTCCCCAGTCTGTCACATCCTCCCCGTTTCCCCCCCTACCCTCTCTCTCTCTTCCTTGGATGAAACAGAATAATCTGTGTGGAAAGTTTAGAGCAGCAAATATCCTGTAGAAATTACTCACAAAAAGCAAATTCTTCTCTGTTCTCTTTCTTTCTCTTTCCTTCTGCATTATTTCCCTTCCACTCCCTTCCACGCACCCCCTAACTGGATGTAAAATAAAACTGGAATTTATTTTTCAGGATTTATTGTCTTTACTGAATAAACTTTTATGGCCCCCAATTCTAATTTTAAGCAAGTCACTTGGCTGTTTTATATTCTTCAAAGGGGGAGACAAAAGGAGACTGATTGAATTGCTTTTTGTAAGTGGCCCCGGTTTGATTAGTTTCTTTTGGGGGGGGTGGTGGTAAAAATCTTTAGATCTGTTGATCTCCAATTGTACTAGGTCTAGACTCACCCGGGAGGCTGGTTAACTTCACATGTTTGCTCCCTGTCTCTAACTCCAAAGTTTGAATCGGTCCATTTGTGGTGGGGCCCGAATTTACAGAATTTGCAAGATTTTCTGGTAATTCTGACACAGGGGATTCATTCTTTCAGCACGCTCTGACAATCCGACTCCCTGCTCTGAGCCCTCCCTCACCTTCATTCATTCTAAACAAAGAATAAAATAAAAGCGTGCTTCATTTCGGGAAGAGGTTTTAAAACACTCCTTCTGGGTATCAGCTGTGCATTTCCTCCTTTTTCTCTCTGTCTCCGACAGGCTGCCCGTGGCCTGTACTCGGCCCAGCAGAGAGCTGACATTCATTTCTGAACAATTTAGGTAGGTGGAGACGGAGAACAGAACTTGAAAACCTAACAGTCAGAGATTTACTTCTTTGGCACCTGTTTCGATTATTGAATTAAGAATGTTCTGGCAGCTACAGCCGGTTCTGCCAGATGTTGAAGGGCACATATTGAAGGCAGGATGGAAAGGGATGTCAGAAGACGTGAGGACCATTCATTTAAAGAATAAACTCTCCGGATCAAGTTCTGTTTAGGCTGTCAGAACTGATCGCAAGAGTAATGAAACATCAAGAACAGAGAGGGTGAGGAGACGTTGATAAAACCGAAACACCTCATGAAATGTAAAAATCTCTTGATTTTTAAGTCAGCACCCACCCACCCCTCCCCGCGTGTCAGCTCATCAGCTCGCAGAGACCACAGACCTATTGACTACTGGTAGTCCATTTTTCCTGCCGTCTGGGTTAAGTTTGCCCACTGCTTTCGTAGAGACTGTAAACGATGCTTTTGGGGGACTTATATGTCAGCATCAGGATGGAGGGAGGGCCACAGCACCCGAGAGGTCTTTGGGAGATCGTGGTAGGAGAGAGGCCAAGCACCGTGTTAGTGGTTGAATCACTCAGTGTCACTCTAGAATAAGCAGCATCTGCTTCTGTGAGTCCTGAGCATCGGTTTCAAACACACATGTGTGCACACACGTACATGTATATCCAAGCACACACACATCACAGATGCACACACCTGTCCTGCACACACGTTCCCCCATTATAAATGGCAAACAAGATCATACATTTGTACACAATTGCATTCATGGGCAGCACCTTGTGTAGCACGGATCAGACACCTTTTGTAGCCCCTGGCCCAGCCTGTCGCTGACACGTGGGAGATTAGAGTCCCTAGCCAGGGTCTAATGTTGGTGAGAGCCACTGGGTGGACCTTCCCCTGGAATTCTGGGAGTTACTCCATTAAAAAAAAAATGCTTTTGAATAGACACTTCTCTAAAGAAGACATCTGGATGGTCAACAGGCACATGAAAAGATGCTCAACATCGCTCCTCATCAGGGAAATACAAATCAAAACCACACTCAGATACCATCTCACGCCAGTCAGAGTGGCCAAAATGAACAAATCAGGAGACTATAGCTGCTGGAGAGGATGCGGAGAAACGGGAACCCTCTTGCATTGTTGGTGGGAATGCAGATTGGTGCAGCCGCTCTGGAAAACAGTGTGGAGGTTCCTCAAAAAATTAAAAATAGACCTACCCTATGACCCAGCAATAGCACTGCTAGGAATTGACCCAAGGGATACAGGAGTGCTGATGCATAGGGGCACTTGTACCCCAATGTTTACAGCAGCACTCTCAACAATAGCCAAATGATGGCAAGAGCCTAAATGTCCATCAACTGATGAATAGATAAAGAAATTGTGGTTTCTATACACAACGGAGTACTACATGGCAATGAGAAAGAATGAAATATGGCCCTTTGTAGCAACGTGGATGGAACTGGAGAGTGTGATGCTAAGTGAAATAAGCCATACAGAGAAAGACAGATCCATATGTTTTCACTCCTATGTGGATCCTGAGAAACTTAACAGGAACCCATGGGGGAGGGGAAGGGAAAAAAAAAAAAAGGAGGTTAGAGTGGGAAAGAGCCAAAGCATAAGAGACTCTTAAAAACTGAGAACAAACTGAGGGTTGATGGGGGGTGGGAGGGAGGGGAGAGTGGGTGATGGGTAGTGAGGAGGGCACCTTTTGGGATGAGCACTGGGTGTTGTATGGAAACCAATTTGACAATAAATTTCATAAATTGAAAAAAAATGCTTTGCATTAAAATAGAACTACCCTTGGGACACTTGGGCGGCTCAGTCAGTCGAGTGTCCGATTCCGGCCCAGGTCATGATCTCGCTGCTGCTCGTGGGTTCGAGCCCCACGTCGGGTTCTGTGCTGACAGTTCAGAACCAGGAGCTTGCTTCAGATTCTGTGTCTCCCTCTCTCTCTCTCCCCTGCTCATACTCTGTCTCTCTCTGTCTCAAAATAAATAAACATAATAATGGAAAATACAAAAATAAAAATAGAACTACCCTATGATCCAGGAATCACACTACTCTTTACCCCCAAAATACAAAAACACTAATTCAAAAGAATATTTGCACTCCTATGTTTATAGCAGTGTTTCTTACAAAAGCCAAACTATGGAAACAGCCCAAGTGTCCATCAACTGATGAATGGATAAAGAAGATGTGGCGCATATATATATATATATATATATATATATATATATATATATATATATAAAAGAATATTATTCAGCAATCAAAAAGAATGAAATCTGGCCATTTGCCATGACATGGATGGAGCTAGAGAGTATTATGCTAAGTGAAATAAGTCAGAGAAAGACAAATACCATATGATCTCACTCAAAAGTGGAATTTAAGAAACAAAATGAAGGGAAAACAAAAGACAAAGCAAGAAGCAGACTCTTAATTACAGAAAACAAATGACTTGTTACTGGAGGGGAGGTGAGTGGGAGTATGGGGGAAATCAGGGATGGGGATTAAAGACTACACTTATTACGAGAAAAAATAATAAAATGGAAAAAGTTGCCTTGCTAGTATAGCGTTTGTTTTGACATGCATTTCTTGGACCCACCATTCAGGATAAATTGGGGCATGATTCCACCTTGTTAGCCTTGTCCTACACAGGTGCATTCATATGCCCAACCCACTTATTCTGTGGTGTGGGGACTAGGAAGCCTGTCTGGGGAACTTGGCAGAGACTTAGTAAGACTTGGGTGGCTGAAATTTCCCAGTAACATCTACACTTCATCATGACCATGCTGGGGCTGTGTGTGCCTGTTCTGGCATTCACATAATAAAATTATTCAGTATCTGTATTCCTTCAATCAATGTATATTTTTGAGATTCATCTATGTTGTTGTATATATCAATAGATTATTCATATATACATGTATATGTATAATCTCAAAAACCCCATGTTTATCTGTCCACAGATGGGCATTTGGGTTGTTTCAATATTTGATTGTTATGAATAAAGCTGCCATGAGAACTTTCAGTACACATATTTTCTGAATATATGTTTTCATTTTCCTTGGATAAATACCAAGGACTATCATTTTTGAGTAATATTTATGTGTAGCTTTGTAAAAAAATTGCCAAACAGTTTCACGACATTGTTGTTAGATGTTACAGTCAGACCAGAATTCTATGAAGTGCCCTCATCCTTGCCAACACTTAGTATTGTCAGACTTTCCATTATAGTGGCTATGAAATGATATCTCATTGTGCTATTAAATTGCATTTCCCCGATGATTAAAGTGTTAGGCTTTTCATGTACTTCATATATCTGGCTTTGTGAAGTGTACGTTCAAGTCTCCTGTCCATTAAAAAAAGTTGTGTTGTCTTTTTATGATGGTTATAGGAGTTCTTTATATATAATAGATACAAGCCCCCTTTTTTCAGGTGTTTGTTTTGCAAATATGTTCTCTGAGGTGTTGGCTTATAGCTTTGTATTTTTAATAGTGTCTTTTGATGATAAGTCTTTAATATTGATAAAGCTTGATGGATTTTCTCTCTTATGATTCATGATTTTCATCTTGTCTCTAAGGAATCTCTCTATACTTAGTTTCTAATGATATTCTCCTTTGTTGTCTTCTAGAAGTTTCATAGTTTTATATATTGGGATTTATGATCCATTTCAAATTTTTATGTATGGAGTAAAATAGGAGTTGAGCTTCAGTTTTTGGTGGTATTAATTAATAGAATCTAAAACTATTTTCCAAATTTTTATTGGCAGACAGAGAAATATAGCTTTTGAGTATTGATTTTGAAATCTGTGTGCTTGTTGAGTTTACTTATTACTTTTGTTTGTTTTTGGTAGATACCTTCGGATTTCTTTATAAATAATCATGTCAGCTGTAAATAAAAATACTTTTGTTCTGTCCTTTCCAATATTTATGCTTTTTTATTTCTCCCATGTGTTATTGTGCCAGTTAGGACATCCTGTATAATAAAATAAGAAAAGGTTCAGTATTTCACCAGTAAGAACGATGTTAATGCTAAAGATTGCTGTTGTTTTTGTAGCTGCCTTTTATGCAAAGAAATTCTCTTCTAGTCCCAGTTTGTTGGGATTTTTTTTTTACATAAGTATATGATGAATTCTGTTGAACTCCTGCATCTGTTGGTAGGTTCATATAACTTTTTTTCATATTTGTGTTAATCTGGTAAGGTAGATTAATGTTTTTTTCACATGCCAAATCAACCTTGAATTCTGGAATAAACCTTACCTGATCAGGATATATCATGTTTCTTAAATATTGCTGGATTTAATTTGATAATATCTAGTCTGGAATTTCTACCTTTATGTTAATGAGGAATATTGATGTGCAATTTTTTTTCTGTTTTGGTAATAATGTCTTTATGAAATTTCAGAATTATGTTGACCTCCACAAGAAAACGAGAATTGTTCCCTCTTACTCTCTGTTCTGAAACGAATATATTATTTTTTTTCTTAAATGTAGTACATAATTCACCAGTGAAGCCATCTGGTCCTCAATTTTTATTTGTGGGAAGGTACTTAAATTACAAATTCAATGTCCGGGGTGCCTGGGTGGCTCAGTTAGTTAAGTGTCTGACTCTGGATTTCAACTCAGGTCATGATCTCATGGTTCGTGATATCATGTGCTGATAGTTTAGAGCCTGCTTGGGATTCTTTCTCCCTCTCTCTCTCTGCCCCTCCCCTGCTCATGCATGTTCGTTCTCTCTCTCTCTCTCTCAAGATAAATAAACATTAAAGAAAAAACAATTTCAACTTCTGTAATAGAAAAAGTCCTACTCAAGTTTTAAAATTCTTTCCTTAGTCAGATTTGGTTATTGGTATCTTTCAAGGGATGTACCTGTATCATCTGAAATGTCGTACATATGGCCACAAAGATATTTATGATATTCTTTTAATCTTGCTTTTCATACCATGTCTTCTCTTTTGTTCCCAGTATCGATCATTTGTGGTTTCTCTCTTTATTCTTGATCAGTCTTGCGAGGGCCTGATCAATTTTTATTAATCTTTTTGAAAGATCAACTTGGGGCTCTGTTGGTTTTCTTCATTTTTAAACGTTTTCTGGTTTATTATGTTTCACCTTTCCCCCCATTTCTTTTGGTTATTTTGCATTTCATTTCCGCTTCTTTTTCTGGCTTCTCTATGTGGAAGTGTAGATCATTGATTTTCTGCTTTCTTCTGACACGCTGAAAGAAATCTTACTAAGGCTCAACCTGACATTCTCTCAGGATGGGACCCTAATTTGTGCCCTTAGGGCCTCCTTCTCTACCACTGAGGGTGAGAGTCAGTCTGTACTTCTGGCTGTGGCTCAGCAGCCTGACCCTGCTTTGCCTCCTGTACAGGTTGGGGTTATCAGATAGGTTCTAGGTGACCCCACTGGAAGGGATCTGCTTTGTGTTACCACATTTGGTCTTTACAAGTCCACAAGACAGGCACACCGTCTTCACTTTTTAGATTTAAGGAAAGTAATAGCACTACTGATTTAGTTGCCTAAAACTCATGACATGGCCAAGATTCAGATTCATCCTTTGGACTCCAAGGTCAACCTTCAAGGACTTAAGTAACTCACTCAATTTCCCCAGCTAGTAGGAGACAGAGCTGGGATTTGAACCTAGTTTGATCTTGCTTCAACACCACAAAGAAAGTAAGAAAACCAGATGTGCGAAGATTATCAAGGAACCCTGTTTATCCTCATGCAGGAGGCTGGAGGGTCTTTGGGACGTAGTGATTAGTTTACAAACTTTTAAAAGCACTGACCACCCATCCTCAGCACCAAACAGAGATAGGAGAAGTGACAAGGATGGTGGTTTACCCCAACTGGTCCCTAAAGGAATGTGCACAACCTTCCATCAGATCCTAGCAGATCGGGAAGAAGAGTGAAGTGAGCCATCTGGGTTAGCTGCTTGTTTTTAGAAAGAAACTGAGGCTTAACACGAAGGTCCTCCTTCCTTCCCCCAAGGGCACTTGGTGTGGCGGCTGCTAATAATCGCAGTGGGCCCTTCTAGTTGAATGCACTCTCTCGGGTGCCTATATGCTGTTGTATTTAGGTTCCCACAAGAACCAGGTAGGGCGAGCGAGGCGGACATTTTATTACCGTGTTCATGGCAGGGAGCCTGGGAGCCCAAGAAATGACTCGCCCCTGTCCCCATGGGGCAGCAGTGTCTGCCCTCAGACTCCACACCTCTTTCTAAACCCACATTCTCCACAAGTGTCCAACAGAACTGGGAGGGTTGAGTGGCGCAGGGAAGGAGGAAGTCTCATGAAGGATCAGGAGCAGACCAGCCCAGCTCAGCCTTGCCCACCCTGTTCCAGGCTTGTTTTCCACTTGAGAAAAAGCTGGCGAGACTACAGAACATCTTCACAGCTGTTTATGGCTTCCAGTAACTTCCTCTAACCTTTCCCCATCTGCTTTTGCAGTGGGAAAAATCATTTTCTCCATGTGATGGGTCTTCAATATCCCCTTTTCTACCTCCTTGATACTTTACTCCAAGATACTACACTAAATTACAGTGATTCATTATTCCTATTAAAACAAACAATATCCCCAAATTACCCAGCAAACTAAACAATTGTGAACAGTAAATTCAAACAGTAAAACATGGGCACATATTGGGTAAATGTTATTTTCCCGAACAAGAAAAGGCTTTCGGCAAAGTGTTTAACTTGAATACAACAAAAGGCAATTTAATTTAGTAATACAGCTGGGTGAAAAATGGAGACCTCGGGTTTAATAAGAAGGGGGAAAAGACACACATATATCATCCAAAAGGATAATTATGAGAAACTATTTTGTATGATCCAACTAAATCAAAGCTTCTAATGCTTTCTTACTTCTGTCAAAATAGGGAGATTTAAGGCCTTAAAAATGGGAACTTTGCAGACTTCACTGCCAAGGAAAAATGATTTGTCTCTTGATAAATTACTATTGGGCTTTATACTTGGGAAAAAATACACTTACATTGAAATAAATGCCAAGGTATGGCTAGAGAATTTATATTATTCGTTCAGATCTACCACTGGCTTGGTGGGGAGACAGAAGTCCCATTTAAAACATCTCCTGGCTTGTTGACAGAGTGCCACGGAGGCAAGATGAACACCTCTGGTGAATGGGGGTGGGGGGCAGGTGTAGCTCCCCGCCCCCCCCCCCCCCCCCCCATCCCAGGAGGTTGCACAAATCTGGCAGTGCGATGCTTTTCTTCTTTTTCTCCCTGGAACACAAAGTTTCTGTCCTCTCTGGATTCGACATTTCCAGAAGGCCCCCACAAATATGGTCACGTGCCTTTTCTGGATTCTGCACATTTTTGTGGGTTCTTGTGCATGCCCGAGACAAATTCGCCTTCCAACCCAGCAGGGGAACAGGAGAAGGAAAGAGGAAATTGGGCTCCATCCAAGGCCTGCCAAACAGAGAAACGGTAACAGCGTCAGAGAGAGCAAACGTCGGCCATCGAGGTAGGGACCCAGATGCCAGCTTCCCTGCTTTTTCCACCTGGGGAGCCTTTGGCAAAAGGCAGCTCTGGGCCTCCCTTTCCCCATCTGTAAGATGGCCAATTTGGATAAGCAACATTTTCCTTACAAGTGTTTTTGCACAACACTTGCTTTCAGGCACACTTTTACATAAAATTACAGTCTGTAGTACAAACAAGGACGTGCTCCAAGTTAGACCAGAGTGCTCCTCCTTTCTTTGCCTCGTGGGGACCCCTGGAGGTCATTCCACAGAGCTCTGGGGCTTCAAGGCATACACTTTGAAAATCACCGAATAGAGTACTTTCTAAGGATCCTTCTGGTTTGACGGCTCCTTGGTTCTGGGGTTGACGTGCTCCTGGATCAATTAGTGGAGGCTGGGAAAATGCTCACACAGCTTTGCCTGGTGGTCTTGTCCTACGTGGTGGCGGTGTGCGCGCATGTGCATACGCTCATGCGTGTGTGCGTGCTCGTGCGTGCATGCGTGTGTATGGCGGGGGAATCTTTAAATGGCAGGTTTCCGAGAGGTAATAGCTGTGGCTCACTGTAAGGTGCACCTCTTTCTCTAGGCTGAGACAAAAACATGTAATAGAGCCCTGGGAGCTGTTTCAGAAATCCAAGTAAAAATCGTCCAAATATTTGTCTTCAGATTTCGGAGCATGCTGCACTTGCTAAAGGCTAATTGATTAGTGTTTATCAGTCCCATATTCCAGTACGTTCTAGGGAAGCCTCTTTTGCAAGTGAAGCAAACATAATGTTTGAATCTTCTACTAGCTGGATTCTGACTCATCTGCGACAAAAATAAATAAATGAAAGAAGTAAATACTTTGCTGAAAGAAGGTGTTTTTGTTTTTTTTTTTTTTAATATTCGGTTAGTTTTTCTTGGTACTTAGAAAAGGGCACCCCTATTTTCAAGTTGAAAATTTTTCTAACATGCCTGGATCAATTTCCATCTGAGTAATACCAACTTAAAGTGTTTCCATTCTAAATCTTTTTTATAGTTCACAGAGTATGACCCATTTCACAAAGTACTTTTTAGTTTATAAGGCATCATTTACAATAGACTTTAAAGTTTATAAGATGCTGCACCTTTTCCAAGGTACTTTACAGTTTACAAAGCTTTTTATGGTGAACACATTCCATTGCATGTGTCACTTTATCATTTCGAAAGTCTTTGGCATTTTCCAAAGCCTTGTTACCATTGCAAAGCACTTTGTAGCTTACCAAATGCCTTGCAATTTGTAAAATGATTCCAAGCCCATAACCACACTTAGTGTTAGCAGACACTAGTGACATAATTGCATCTTTCTTCGATGATGATAAGGATCATGCTGGGCGTCAGAGTCATAATTGTGAACTTGCCTTTACTGAACACAGACCAAGTGTCCCATAGACGGGTTGTTATTGTCTGATTAAGAATATTATTGCTCTGAAGGGATATAATTGATGAAGTCCTAAAAGTCCAGTCTTGATCAGTGGTTTTCTATGGGGGGGGGGGGTCCGGGGGGGGGGGCGTGAGGGATCTTACCCAGCAGGGACATTTGGCAATATTGGGTTGTTACACCTGGGGGAAGGGATGCTACTGGCATCTGGTGGATACAGGCCAGGGATGCTGCTACAAACATCCTACATTGTACATCACAGTCCCCAAAACAAAGAGATAGCTAGCCTATAAGATCAATAATGCCAAGGTTCAGAATTCCTGGGCTTGATAAAGGTAGGGTATTTGATAATTGTAGGCTACTTATCTCTTGTAATAGAAGGCTGTTTTCAGTTGCAAGTAACAGGAAACAGCCTCACATGGGCTTAAACATTATAACCGTTTCTCATTCCACCTAACCGGAGATCAAGAGGAAGTTCGTAATATAGGGCTGGGTGATTAAGGTGTTGGCCATGGCACCAAGGACCCCGATTCTGTCCTTATCTCTCTTCTGTTCAGCCTCAGCTAATCCTAGGGCTGATTCGTGGCTGTCAGCAGGACAAGGTGCCTTCTCTTGTTCATATTCAAAGGCAAAGAGGCTGACTTTTCTCTCCCAGGATCCCAGAAAGACTTTTTGTGTGTGAATAAACACACACAGCATAATGCACCGACTTGCTTAACTGGAGAATGCTTGCAAAGTGTCAAGGACAGAGCCTTTTCCATAGCTGGTGCTCATCAAATGTTCCCCCCTCCACTTCCATCCTTTCTTGGGTACTAACTTTTGGGCCGATAACGAGGGATTTTGAGAGAACAAAAACATAATAAAATCACTTGTTGGTCCCGCTGGAAAGCGTTCCTGTGAAACGGCTGAGCAGATTTACGCACAGAAATTTACACTGTTTTCCGGCCTGGGATTCTGAACTGTAAATCCTTCCCCAGCACGTTACACATGCACACATGCACATACTCTACCTCTTGCAAATTAAAAGTCATTTATATCTTGCCAAAGCATTTCTGACATGCAGCTTCAGCATTCAGAGCCTTAGGCAAGCTTTGTGTCTACCACTGTGATGTATAACTGGCCAGGGAGGTTGCAAAGTCCAGAATTCAATGACTAGTCAACAGGCCTTCAGATTGTAGGCAAGGTTCGCTCTCCCTTGTCTAGAAAACCTCATCAGCAAGAGTTACCTTATTTAGGGACATACAGCTGAGTGCAGCTTCTACAAAAATGATTTGTATTGTGGAATCCTCACGATCAACCAGATGCTGTGATTTAAGTGTTTTCACATTGGCTTTGGAGAGACTGCTGAGTTGCACGGGTTTGCCAGAGGCCTTCTCTGTGATGAGGAATGTGGCTCGTGGACACTCACCGGCAGTAGCCTTCGGTGGCTCCCAGTTACATGTCAGACAGACTCAGACCCCTTAGCCTGACGCTCACAGTTGGGCCCCCAGTCATTCCTTTGACCATTATCTCTCCAACGACTGTTTCCCTGCAAGGATCACCTACTCCATTTAAACTGGTCTCTTAGTTTTATTTCAAATAAGTTTTATGTGTTTCTGTATTACACAATCTGGAATAAAAATCCAACCGAGCTGGGTCTTAATGGTGACCCTACCATGTTATGACCATGGATGAATTGCCTATTTAGTGAGATTCAGTTTCCTTGTCCAGAAAATGATGATAATACCACCTTGTGGAATAGAAGTGAGTGTTAAATAAAATAATTATTCCTTGTTCTTAGCTCAGTGCCTGCCATTAAAAGGTGATTAGTAGGGATGCCTGGGTGGCTCAGTAGGTTAAGTGTCTGACTCTTGGTTTCGGCTCAGGTCATGATCTCCCCATTCATGAGTTCAAGCCCCATGTCAGGCTCTGTGCTGACAGCGTGGAGCCTGGTGGGGATTCTCTGTCTCCCTCTCTCTCTGCCCCTCCCCTGCTCTCTTTCTGTCTCTATCTCAAAAATAAGTAAATAAACTTTAAAAAAATATTTTTAAAAGGTGATTAGTAAAGTTATCATTTTCCCTTTACTTTTTTGCCACGTTGACTTTCCTTGTATATTTGTATATTTCTCCATTATTTTAAGGAAGATGCACTCCATTTCTCTTGTAAATCCCTCAAAGTCTGAAATGTTTCCAATTCTACAGCCTCCCAGCTCCTTGTATTTTTCCTTCAGCACTGACCCCATTTTTAATTTATACTACTCTGTGGAATCAATTGTATAATATTTGCTCCCTTTGGTATATTGTGATTTGCTTACAAACAGAGAACATGTCTGTCTTGCTCATGTATATTGCACCTCAGTATTGCTCATACCTAGGACAGATTCTGACACATAATAAATGCTAAATAAATTCTAGATGAATAAGTGATTGAATGGCTCATTGAGGTGAATTGAGTACTTCCTAGTCCCATGCACTATGTTAGGTTCTTCATACATGTAATCTCATAGCAAGTGGATAACGTCACTATTAATGCATTCCTGTTTCCTGATGAAGAAATGGAGCTACAAGGGCATAAAGTAGCAGAAGGAAAAACACATCTAGGATGCGAGTCAGAATCAGGATTTGAATTTTTGTCACCCAACTCCAAGCCCAACTCCTAATCATTACCATGACACCTTCTGTTCAAAGATGGCGGGCAGTGGGAAGCAATAATGGATTCAGGGCTTGGGTGATTGTAGTATTGGGTAATCCTGCTTTAAATCACTGTGAGTTGCCCACACAGGATTCAGAAAATATGAATTTCCCCCGCACCCTTTTTTCTTTTCAGTAGCTTTTCCTGTCAGCATGTCCTTTGATCTTCACATAAGACTTTGTCGATAAAAAAAAAAAAAAAAAAAAAAAAAAAAGGGACACATCAGGGTAAGCGGTTTGCCCAAGGTCACTCATCCAGTCACTGATGTGGAAACATAAAGCTGGGGACACCCGGAACGATCAGTGGAGTAATAACATCAGGTCACCACAGTCAGCCAGGCCTCCCCTCCTACCTCCTGTTTTGGAGGGAAGCAACATGTTGGTCGGCCTTACAGACAGCTGAGGATGAGCTGGTGCTATGGAAAAGTTCCAGGCCCACAGTCAGGGGTCTTGATTCTGAAAGCAGCCACGTTATGTGGACCTGAGTTCGCAGCAACTGTTGGTTGAGTCTTGTTTATCTATCTGAACAGCAAGAAGGTTGGACTGGATAATTTCTAAAGACTTCAATGGGACATGTTCATTCAACAGATATCTGCTGAGTGTCTACTAAGACCTTGTCTGCCTTACTCACCCCTGCATCCCTTGTCCTTAGTACAGTTTCCGATACATAGTAGGTACAAGATAATTATAGAGCGAATGGAAGATTGTGAATGCATGTGGTAAGACAAAGCAGTGGGCAGTACCTAGTCAGTCTCTGCCCTTGAGTTGGCAGATATAAGTCAGCTGCTAATGACCCTGCACTCTGCTGAGTCCTGTCATTGAAACCAACCCAGAGTACTTTGGGTGCAATGAATCCACTTTTGGGGATGGACAGGAAATCAGGGAGGCCCTCTTGAGGGAAGTGACCTCTTGTCGCCAGCACCACGAGGATGCATAGACATAGGGGAAAAGAGACAGGTAAGTGTGGGGCGGAGCTGAGAGGTGGAGAGAAAACTGGATGGTTTGGTTGCTCTCCCCAGACAGAATAAAAGGGAAGGGAATGAAGTGTAGTTCAGTCGGGCCTGGGGCTGAATGATCGGATCGGGCAGAGGGGAGAGGTGAGTCTGGAGAGTCAGGAGGAGGAACGGTGGAGGATAAACCCTCTTGAAGGGCCAGGGATTTACCCTGAGGTATGCGGGGAAACTGCGGAGGGGTTCTAAGTAGGTTTCTGTGTGTGAGCTTTTCAGGGAAAGGGGGTTGTGGAAGCAGCAAGGCCAGTTCCGGTGCTGTTGATGTGGTGTGGAGAGGGGGTCGGCGGGAGTGTTGGTGTAAGGAGAAGACGACCAGAGGAGACGGGGAGATGGGGTGGGCCCTTGGAGCTCAAGTGCTCTGCTCAAAGAGTATGAAGACCCTGCGGGGAAGAGCAGAGAGAGCTGATTTGAGGGCAGGCGCAGAGCTGATGCTCTGAATTTCTGGTCCCTCCGTTTCTCCCTGCGGCGGGGGCAGAGAGCATCCACCTGGGAGAGGCAGGCCGACTGCTCAGCCCGAGGCCACTCTGCTCCCGGCACCTCCTGTCCTGGGCACTGGCTGGTGGCCACCTGCTGCCCGGCGAGGGCTCTTCCTGCCTGCTATCTGCAGATTCCATGGCCCCTCCTGCCCTCACACGCTGGGCTGACACTGTTCATCATACCGCTGCCACTCTGATCAGCATGGCTGATCCCACCATTTCCTTAAGTGGTGTCTTTGCTGTTTAATTTATTTCCTTGACCCCTCCAGTTCTAAGGCAAACTCTCTGTCAATAGAGATTGTTCCCAGGGATTAGCTTTGGCTCTTCTTCATTATCGGTTTGGAAGCAAGAGGCCCCAAAGCATTTTCAATCCTGAGAAGACAGTGGTACACACAGGAAGGAGCCCTGGGGCGGTGGACAGGACTCGGTGCACCTGTGACCTTGAGCAAGTCAGTCAAGCCTCATCTGTTCTGTGGGGGAGGAAAGGAAAGCGTGTTTCCTGAGCCCTGATATGCAGCCAGTACTGTGTTTCTTCCTCTGTGCTTTCATTGCATCTTGTTACAGAGTTTCTTCCTTCCCTCCCTCCCTCCCTTCCTCCTTCCCTCCCTCCCTTCTTTCCTTCCTTCCCCTTTCTTTCCCCCTTCCTTCCACCTTCCTCCCTCCCTTCCTTCCTTCCTTCCCCCTTCCTTCCTTCCTTCCTTCCTTCCTTCCTTCCTTCCTTCCTTCCTCCCTCCCTCCCTCCCTCCCTCCCTCCCTTCCTTCCTTCCTTCCTTCCTTCCTTCCTTCCTTCCTTCCTTCCTTCACTGGATATGTAAGATCAGTTGTTCTGTGGTCATCTCACTCTCCAATTAGTTTACAAATACTTGGAGGGGAGGGACCACTTTTTATTTTAAATGAATCCTTGTATTCCTGACACAAAAGCTAGCACGTGGTAGGCACCTACTGTGTGATGAATAATGTGTGGCCAGATGCCGTACTTTGGAGGCCAGCATCTCAGACCCAAAAAAGACCACAGCTACTTAGCTCTGGGACCTTGAACAAGTCCTTGAGCCTCTCTGAGCGCCATCTGCAGAAAGAGTGGATATGGACGGTACCTGCCCATCTGCACGCGCAGAACAGCTTAATTTCTGAGCAGGTGGTGGGGAGGAGGAAGGGTATTTTGGCATCACAACCCATGAGGCCCTGCTAGGAGAGGGGGTCAGATCTGAAGAAATGAAACCTTATTTGCTAGTACGATGTCCACCGTGGACAGTCTGAGAGTGGAGACCAGTCTTCTCAAGGACCTCTCATCCTCAGCAAGGACCTTTTCCCGGGGGCAAAGACCCCCATGGCTTCGATAGATGGTTCATGGATCATAGAAGGAGACGGAGAGAGAAAGGGAAGTGGATGCCCCTCACGTGGTGATTCTCTGGGGACTTGGAGGAGCTTTAAGAGAAAAGTGGAGACATGGTGTACATAGCCACTAGATTTCACGTGCATTTATGATTGGCCATTGGTTTCACTGTTTCTTACTGGAAAGACCACACTCACATCCTGTTTAACAAGTTGCTAATCGAGGGGCTATGCATGTACACCATCTAGGAGGGTGGCTGACCGCTCAGACCTGATTGTTATCCTTTGAGGATTAAGGCATGGGGAGTATTTCAAGGGCTCCCCCTAGTACAGACATATGCACAGGTCCTCAGAGGCACCCCCTGTTTTGGGATAACTTTAGATACCTAAGCCCTTCTGAGGAAATACTGTCAGGATGGTTTGTAGGAAAAGAGATAAACGTGACTTGAGTATTTTTAGAAGCCTACACTATTACTCAGAGTTCTCCAGAGAAATGGAACCAATGGGATATATCTAAAAAACAGGAATTGGTTCACATGACTGTGGCAGCCAGGAAGTCCCACATCTGCTGTCTGGGAGCTGGAGAATCATGAAAGCTGGTGGTGTAATTCAAGTTGTCCGAAGGCCCAGAAACCAGGACCCCCATTGCCCAACAGATGTCTCAGTTCAAGCGGAGAGAGCACATTTGCCCCTCCTCTGTCTTTTTCTTCTCTTCAGGTGTCTTCTGTGGATTGGCTGATGTCCACCTGCATTGGACAGTGCCATCTTCCTTCACTGATTCAAACCTTAGTCTCTGTGAGGGCGAAACACCCTCTGACACACCCAGAAACAATGTTTTACCAGGGATGCAGGCATCCCCTAACCCAGTCAAGCTGATGTACAAAGTCAACCACCCGCACCTATGTTTTGCAAAGTGAAATCCATCGTAAAATTGGGATGGGGATTGGGGTGAGGGCGGGAGAATGATCACATGGTGGAAAATGAGAAATAAACCTTCCCACGTCACAATGGCCCCTTGGAAGAACACCCAGGTCCCCCGCCTGGAGCATCTTTCATTGTTATCTTAAACGACATACATACAGCTCCGTCAAAGCAGAGAGAAACTTCTCTGTGGCTGACACATTTCACAGGGAGAAATGGATTTTAAAACTGTTTTCAACTAACAAATTGACAGTCTTAGCCTTCCTTCACCCAGGACGCACTCCCTGGAGTGAAGCATGGGGAGGAGGTGGATGAGGGCTGATAAAATCTAATCCACTGCTTACAGAATTTGAGAGAGAGGTTTTCTAATCACCCACTAGAGGGTTCCCCCTCCCGACCCAATTTCCTCCTAAATCACATACTAGAGGTCAGAGAAAGGGGTGATGAGCTGTCCACCACGAGGTGGTTGAAAAGGCCTGATTCCATTCCATCAGAGCAGTGTCAGAGTTTATAAATTGTCGTGTCTGTCTCTACAAAAAGGGATAAAGTCTACCGTCTCACAAAAAAAAATGCACGTTTTCAACTTAGATTTATCATCTTTAATATTCTTGAAGACTGGGAGAGAGACAGAGGCAGAGAAAGGTGGGGGTGGCAGGGGAGAAAGGGGTGCAGTGGATAAGGACAATTGACAAGTGTAAAATAGGACTGCTATTCCTTTCACAAAGCCGAGACCAGGGAGAGGGGAGCACGGCGTTATGGAGGACTGGCTTTGCTGTCTGACCGCATGGGTTCAAACTCAGGTTCTGCCACGGTGTGAATTTAGGTGAGTTCCTTCATCTCTCTGAACGTTCTATCTTGGAAATGGGGACAGTGATAAGAGGGACATTTCTCTGAAGAGAATTGTGGGAGTTCATTCCATTGGCATTTAGCACAATGCCCAGCACCTACTAGCCCTCATTCAGGATTGGCTCGCACATACAACTCCCATGGAGGGAGCTTCAGTCAAGAGAGCCTTGTCATAAAAATGAGGATTAGGGGCTTCTACGGACAGAAGTCAAGGGGCTGAAAGTGTCACCATGTTTTACTAAGACTACTGACTTTTGGAAATGTAAAACTACACTGGGACCAAGCACTCCTCTCTGTCTCTCTCCCTTTCTCTCTCTGTCTCTCTGTCTCTCATTTTCATATCTATTTGATCTGCTTTATTCTCCTTTCCTAGAAGATGAGCCATTTGCCTTTCTGTGCCATTAAATGAGCCTTCGTCCTGGTCTCAAAATGGCACCCCCACTGCCAACGGACTGCGGCACGTGTCCCGTTCCAAATTTCCAGGAGCAATAATCTGATTGGTTCAGCTAAGATCCACTGTCCACCCCTGACCTAATCTCAAATCCCAGACAAAAGACCTGAGAATTGAGGGTTAGGGTTAAATGATAATGTTACACTCAGAGCCCTGGGTGGTGGCTCAGAATCCTTAACACTCATAATCCAGAGGGAAGTAGAGCATCATGGTGTTTAAGAGCACAAGCTCCAGACTCGGACTCTCTGGGTCCAAGCCCTGACTCTACCATTTCCTACATGCATGTCCTTGGGACTGTAGATGAATTTCCCTGTGCCTCAGGACCCCCCTATATAAAAGGCACAGGATAGAAATTCCTACCCCTGCAGGGATATTTTTCTGATTAAGTAGGATGTATGTGGTGCCAAATAAGCACCCAGTAGTCAATACGTCATCATTACTCTTATTCTTCTTGTAAGCATGAAAAGGATGTAGCTGGGAAAGGCAACTTCATAAGATGTCCACAACACAACATGTCGGACTCTTACTGCAGAGATGCTCTGTCGGCTTCAGAAGCCATCTTGGCCGTCCTCCTGGGCAGGGTTTGGATTTATGAGCATGCTAAATCTGAGTTCCCTGTTGATGTACACCCAGAGTGCCTTTCCCCTCTGGGGGCACGTGTGGCGCTGGGAAGCATCCTCAATCTGTCCTAACCACATGCAGTCTGATGCCACCCCTCCCTCCCGGCCCCCCTTCTTCTTCCTGCTGTGGGTGTGTATGTCAGTGGTGGGTGGTGATGGAAAATCAGGAGAGACAGAGCCCATTAGACAGAACTGCAGGCGGATAAGGTTTGCCAATTATGTTTTGTTTCTTTCTGCTTTCCCCCTGACTTTTAGGATATACAGATTCTTTCTGGCACTCCCCCTGGTTCTGTGCCTATAAAATAAGTTTAATGGCTGAATTTTCTTTAAGATAATCAGAGGCGGTATAATTTATGCATATGAATAGTATTGTAGCCAGATGTAATTTTGCTCGAAGTTGTGGCATTACAGTTAGAAATGGCTCTGCTGGCTGTGTTTTGTAGAATTTGCAATTTATTTAACAGTTGACTGAGCAGTGACCCCAGATAAAATAACCATAATCAAAGAGTAGTTTTTTAAAAAAGAGGTATAAAAACAAAGGTGGGAGTGGGCGTTGGAGAAAGGCTCCAGTGCCGATGAGAGAGACGAGCAGGTGGTGAGGGTTTCAAGGCAGGTGAACACTGTTTAGTTGGTACAAATGGCAGAGGGTTCTTTGAGGGACAGAGGGAGGGGGCTGGCATCTTTGCTTTGGAAATTCCTCCCCCCACCCCAGGACTTTGTTTGGAGGTTCATCCCCCTTTGATAAAAAAGAAACAGATTATTTTTTGTACTGCTCCTGGAAGCTGTAATGTTTCTCATTCCTGTTGTCCCAGGATTACACAGGAGAGGTCTAGAAACTTGGAGGGGCTGGGGGCTAGCAGGATAAGCCTGTGGCTTCCCTAAGGAGCAAACTTAACCTTTTCACAAACTGGATGCTCTTGTAGTTGGCCTCATTCCATGGTTGGGGAGGGGAAGACCCCCTTCTCTACATTCCTAGCCTTCCTCTGCCTCTACGCCCAAAACCTTTTCAAAATGGAAGAATGCTTGGTTGTAATCCAGGACAGTTGACAGACCTCTTTGCACCAGGGGATGGTGTTAGTGTCCTGACACCCAGGCTGCATCCTGCCGGGGTCTGTCCCTTGGAATGGGATGTCCATCTTTTATGTCCTTCCTTCTTCCTGAATTCACAGAGTCAGGGAGTGTCGAGGACCTGCTCATGCCTGGAGCTGTGTCTAATGCTTCACTCCAGTCTTTGCCATTAAGATTGGAGCCTCTGTGCATCTGTTGATGAAGTAATGCTGAAGATGAGTCCTATTTTCTGTTCCTCATGTGTCCTGCTCCCTTAGCCCTGTGGAATGGTGGGGTGAGGGACTAGTGGGTAAAGACAAACGTTTTGTCTGTGCCCAGGAAACTATTAAAATAACCACGAAGCTTCTGACCTATAGCCTAATGCATTGCACACTCATTCCTAATCTGACCAGATCACCCCTTTATTTGAATCCTTCGGAGCCTTCCTTGGTCTTAGGATCAAGTTAAAAATATTTCGGGCTGGTTTTCGAGATCTTTTAAGATCTGACCCTGTTTGTAATCCATTTTTGTCTCATGTGAATCCTGCCCCACTACCTCCTGTCCCCCAGTGGCATACATTTCAGTGATCCCAAAATTCTTGGTCTTTGCACACAAAGTGTCTAAATGTTTTCACCTAGATAATTTCAACTCATTGCTCAAAACCCAGCTCACATGTGCCTTGCCCTGGGAACTCATTGCTTTTTCCTAAAGGTTGGGTGAAACCCCCCTCCCCTGTGGTTCCACGATCCTTCATATCACCTCTTTCGTGACAGGCGTGTTCATATTAATTGCATCTTTGCTTTATTATCTGTGTATGCTCCAAACCCAGAAGTTGTCTTGCACATAGAAGTAGTTCAGTACGTATTTGTGAAATGAAGGTGTAAATAAATGCTCTCTAAAAATTGTGATGGAGACCAATGTGCAGGGAGAGGCCAGAGAGGGGAGGGCACTGGAGAAGAAAAGAGATACACTGTTGTTCCAGGAAGCAAAATACTTCAGGGTTGGAGAGGGTCCAAAATAAAATATGCTAGTGAGGATAAATTGCATATCTATCATATATATGGTATATATCACCTGTCACTCTGCTAAGAACTTTACATGTCTCATCTCCCTGAGTGCACGTGGTAACACCACGATAGGGCAATTCTCATTTCCCTTATTTAACTGATGATGAAGCAGGCTTCTGCGCTGACGGTGCACGGCCCCACGTGGGGCTCAAACCCACGAACCATGAGATCATGACCTGAGCCGAAGTCAAGAGTCAGATGCTTAACGGACTGAGCCACCCAGGCACCCCTGGAATAATTTTAGATTGACAGAAAAGTTGAGAAGATAGTCCACAGAGTTCCCATAGACCCCTCACTCATGTTCCCCCATTAGTAACATCTTACATCACCATGGTCCTTGGTCAAAACTGAAGAAACCACACCGGCACATTATTATTAATTAAACTCCAGACGTTATTTGGATTTCCCTATTTTTAAAAAAAAAATTTTTTTTAGATCTCCTTATTTTTTATTATAATTTTTTTAATATGAAATTTATTGTCAAATTGGTTTCCATACAACACCCAGTGCTCATCCCAGCAGGTGCCCTCCCCAACACCCTTCACCCACCCTCCTCTCCCTCCCACCCCCATCAACCCTCAGTTTGCTCTCAGTTTCTAAGAGTCTTTTATGTTTTGGCTCCCTCCCTCTCTAACCTTTCTTTCTTTTTTTCCGTCCCCTCCCCCATGGTCTTCTGGTAAGTTTCTCAGGATCCACATAAGAGTGAAAACATATGGTATCTGTCTTTCTCTGTATGACTTATTTCCCTTAGTATAACACTCTCCAGTTCTAGCCACGTTGCTACAAAGGGCCATATTTCATTCTTTCTCATTGCCAAGTAGTATTCCATTGTATACATAAGCCACAATTTTTCTATCCATCCATCAGTTGATGGACATTTAGGCTCTTTCCATAATTTGGCTATTGTTGAAAGTGCTGCGATAAACATTGGGGTACAAGTGCCCCTATGCATCAGCACTCCTGTATCCCTTGGGTCAGTTCCTAGCAGTGCTACTGCTGGGTCATAGGGTAGGTCTATTTTTAATTTTTTGAGGAACCTCCACACTGTTTTCCAGAGTGGCTGCACCAGTTTGCGTTCCCACCAACAGTGCAAGAGGGTTCCCGTTTCTCCACATCCTCTCCAGCATCTGTAGTCTCCTGATTTGTTCATTTTAGCCACTCTGACTGGTGTGAGGTGGTATCTGAGTGTGGTTTTGATTTGTGTTTCCCTGATGAGGAGCGATGTTGAGCATCTTTTCATGTGCCTGTTGGCCATCTTCTTTAGAGAAGTGTCTATTCATGTTTTCTGCCCATTTCTTCACTGGATTATTTGTTTTTCAGGTGTGGAGTTTGGTGAGTTCTTTATAGATTTTGGATACTAGCCCTTTGTCCGATATATCATTTGCAAATATCTTTTCCCGTTCCATTGGTTGCCTTTTAGTTTTGTTGATTGTTTCCTTTGCAGTGCAGAAGCTTTTTATCTTCATGAGGGCCCAATTTTTTTTAACATTTATTTAGTTTTGAGAGATAGAGAGAGATAGCACAAGTAGGGGAGGGGCAGGGAGAGAAGGAGACCCAGAATCCGAAGCAGGCTCCAGGCTCTGAGCTGTCAGCACAGAGCCTGATGTGAGGCTTGAGCCCATGAACTATGAGATCATGACCTGAGCCAAAGTCTGATGTTAACTGACTGGGCCACCCGGGCGCCCCATGGATTTCCATATTTTTTTCTATCAATGTTCTCCTTCTGTCACAGGACCCAATCCAGGGAAGCACATTGCATTTAGCTTTCACATCTCCTGAACTCCTGGTTATAACAGTTTCTCAGTCCTTCTTTGTTTTTTCCATGACCCCACCAGTCTTGAGGGGGTACTATGCAGGTATCCTGTAGAATATCCCCCAGTCTGGGTCTGTCTGATGTCCCACTGGGCTACGGGCTTTGGGGAGGACCACAGAGGTGAAGTGCCCTTCTCATCCCTTCCTATCAGGGCATTTGTGACATCCACCTGACCTCCCTGGTGATGTTAACTGCATTCACTTGGTTAAGGTGGCATCTGTCAGGTCTCTCACTGTAAGTTAGTACTTTCCCCTTTCCATGCGCCATTAAGTCACTAGGTACAGGCAAGTCCTCAGAGGGTGAGGGTTTTAACCTCTAGCTCCTTGAAAGTTGGGTGTCGATACTAAATAGAATTCTTCCATCAGGCACATTTGTCTCTTCTCTCCCATGTATTTATTTATTCAACCACTTATTTATATCCGTATGGAGTCATGGATATTTCTTTCACACTTTGTGTTACAACCCAATGCTGCGTTATTTATTCTGTTGCCCAAATTCCTCCAGCATTTCCCACTGGGAGCTCTTTGAAGTTGACTCTCTACTGATGCTGCTGCCCTCTCTTTTCATTTTTTGAACTTCCCTACTTTCTGGTATGACAGGACCCTCCGTCTCATACCTTTTATTTTCCTTTTCAGCCATTTTTCCATGGATCTTTTTTTTTTTTTTTTTTTTTTTGCAGATTTTCTTTATTGTGCTAAAGTATACGTAACATAAAATTTTCCACTGCCACCATTTCTAAGTGTACAGTTCAGTGCCAGGAAGCGTATTCGCCATGAGCAACCAACACCACAGGGGATTTGGTCCGTTCCCTTGGACAGCTGTATGGTATGCCGTTGTGAGAAGGTAGCACGTGCATTCATTCTCCCCGTGGCGGACTGTTGTGTTGACCCCCAACTCTTCATTGTTTCAGACAAGGGTAACATCAAATGTCTTTTTCACCTGAGTCCAAATGTGCACGCTCAAGAGCTCTTCTAGAGTCTATTTCTAGAGGCGCTCGATGCTGGGATGTGGGACATGAAACATCTCCACATATTCTAGGCATTGCTAAATTTGTCTGCAAAGTGACGTGCAGTTGCTATCCCCACTAGCTGGAGAGGCTGTGTTTGTGCGCACCTGTGCTAACCCTTGATGTTACTTTGCCTCTCCGATGGGTGGGTATCTTGTTTCAATCTGCATTTTTCTGCTTATGTAGCAGCATGAGCTCCTTTCCACCAATTTACTGGCCACTCAGGATTCCTCCTCTGTAAATTGCCTCTTCTCATGTTGGGTTGTTCATCTTTTCTTATTGATCTGTAGGACTCCTTTATATTCTGGGGGAAAAATTCACTCTTAGTTTTATGTGTTGCAAATATCTTCTCCCAGCTGTGGCTTGTCTTTTAACTTTTCTTTTGGTATTTTATTTTGTTGTCATACAAACCATTTTAAAGATTTTCTTTTTGCCTATAGGCCTTTAATCCGTTTAGAATATAACATTTTATACGGTGGGAATTGGGGATCTAATTTTATTTGCCTTCCGCACTGTTTTTACCTATACGTTATCGATTCTGAGATGTGCTCTACATCATATTTTGCCCCCTCAGGAAGTGTGATGCATATTGCCACCCATGGAATACCATACCCTTTCCCCCTCTCTTAATGACATGTAAAATAGTATGTGTCTTACAATCATCAGCATCTTAGATTCAGTGAAAGGTAAACATAATAAAGGTTTATCTCAATTCTTTTTTTCTTAAGTTTATTTATTTATTATGAAAGAGAGAGAGAGAGTGCACGTGAGTGGGGGGAGGACAGTGAGTGGGGGAGGGGCAGAGAGACAGGGAGAAAGAGAGAATCCCAAGCAGGCTTTGCGCTGACAGCACGGATGAGGGGCTTGAACTCATGAACCTGAGATCATGACCTGAGCTGAAATCAAGAGTTGGACACTTAACCAGCTGAGCCACTCAGGCTCCCCTCTTTTTAAAAACTGTTTGTTTACTTATTTTGGGGGGGAGAGAGAGAGAGAGAGGGGCAGAGAGAGAGGGAGAGAGAGAATCCCAAGCAGGTGCCACACTGTCCACATAGAGCCCTACTCAGGGCTCAATCCCGTGAACTGCAAGATCATGACTTGAGCCTAAATCAAGAGTTGGATGCTCAACTGACTGAGCCACCCAGGCGCCCCTTGTTGCTGTGTTTTTAAAGTGGAATTTCAGTGACCCTACAGAGTAGTTCTTTTGGGGGGTCGAATTGTCATGGTTAAGATATTTCATCAGGCCTAAGCTGGTGAAAAGTTTGAGGCTTCCAGGTTAAGCAGTTGGACTAAGTGACAAGGTGAACAGTTCCAGACCCAGGATTCTGTTTTGTTTTCTCTTTCCTCCAAAGTCTTGACTCTTTCTTTGATGACATATCCCACTTCCTGGAATAAGCCACTTCCTGGAACAATGGGACCCTGTGGCTGGCTGTGTCCCTGCAGTGGCTTAGTGGCCACCTGATAGAGAGGATTCTTCCTTAGAGTAGAAATGAACTCTTAGGCTCTACTGAATGTAAAACTTCATGAGCATCAGGGAACACAGTGTGATTTGGAAGGCTGGAGCAGGACGCGCAAGTGACCTACTCCTGCTCTATGACTTTGCCTGGGGCCAGCCCTGAGCTAGGAGGACACGAAGGAGATCTGCCCACTTTGTCGTTCACTTCTTGTGTCTCCTGGAGAGGCCGATGAATGTCCTCATTCCTTTTCTGTGCGGATCTCCTCTTGTCCCCAAGTACTGGAAAATTTAAAGAAGGAATGGGCAAATAACAACCTTCAGGCTAAATCCATAGGCTGTCTGTTTTGTAAATAAAATTTTATTGGAACACAGCCACCCCAGCCATTTACACATTGTCAATGACTGCTTTCAGGCTGCACACCCCGGAGTTGAGTGGTTGTGACAGAGACCACATGAACTGTAAAGTCTAAAGCACTTACTCTCTGGCCCTTTGTGGGAAAAAAAAATAGCCAAACCTTTGTTTAAGGGAAGACACCATTAACACAAAGCCTATTTGTTCCCTGGATTCCAAAACCCAGGGTTCCCTTTATGCTTCATTCTTCTGTTCATGGTATAGACCTTCTTTCTTTTTTGAGGAGGGGAACAGGTGAGACGGCTCACTTACTTACAGCTCTGAAGAGAAATCTGGAAGTATGGTGGGTGTGCAAGCCCCCTAAGGGAAGATGAACCCTAGCAACGTGCCTTCACTTTCTTTGGGTTTGAGGCTGTCCTTACGAAATTATCTTTGGAAGAGGCAGCCGGTGTGAAGGCTGAAGATGCAGCAGGGAGAGAGAGATGATTTTTTTCTTCTTCAAGCTCAACGTGGGGAGGATGGCAGTGATATGTTATTATAGCCCTTTATTAGAAACTACTGTAGGCCAGCTAAGCGATCAGGGGTGGGGGGGGCAATGTGGCACTTCTGATTGTTTGTGACCAAGTCACTGGTTTTTGACAAGGACTCTCTGGGATCTGCTGCTTTTCTTACCCTAATCCACTGGTTTCCATCTCTTCACAACCACCCTATTATACGCCATCCAACCCTTCTCTCCAAATTTGAAGAGTCTGGGGTCTGAGGTTCTGGACTATGAACATGGGTATGAATACGGATGTTCCCCCCAACTGTTGCCCATGGGCCATTAACAGAACTCTCTCTTTTAGATGGCTCACTAACAGACTAAAAAAGTAACAGTATCACTGATTAAAAGGTGGAGGTAAAATTTTAAAATAGAAATCTAAAAAATAATCCTGGCATAATGATCTCCGATCTCTTGAGTAGTACCACTTGGATAAAGTCGACAACCTCAATACAAATAATAGCAGCTGAATAATGGCCTCCCTCAAATGTGACCAGATTCCTATCCCCTGAACCTGTGAATACATTTCCTTACAAGGCACAGAGGAATGTGGAGCTATGTTAAGTTAAGGATCTCAAGATGGGGAGACCATCCTGGATTATCTGGGTGGATCTCAGTGTTAATCACAGAAAGAGAAAGGGAAGAGGAGGGCCAAGGATTGAGGAAAGGAGATGTGATAGTGGAACCAGAGGGGAGAGAGAGGTGGACAGAGATTTGAAGATACTTCGCTACTGACTTTGCAAATGGACGGGGCCATGAGCCAACAGATTCAAGTAGCCTCTGGAGGCTGGAGAAGACAGAGACATGGATTCCCCTCCTAGAGCCTCCGAAAGGAAAAGAGCCATTCCAGCCACTTGATTATAGCTCAGTGAACCCCACTGCAGACCTCTGACATCTGGGACTTGCAGATGATAAACACGTGCTGATGTGAGCCACTAGATGCGTGGTGACCCATCACGGAAGCTACAGGAAACAAATACAGTGGGTAACAAGTAACCAGCCCTTGCTATGTTCTGGACACTGTATAACGTGTGATATCTGATGTATCTTCACAAGGACCTGACCAGTAAGGAATTAGTATTTCCATTTTATGGATGAGGATTTTGAGATTCTGAAAGGGAAGAGGCAGTCTCAGTCCTGAGTGGTTTGCCCAGAACCAGACATTGTCCAGTTGGACATTACCAGATATCTCCATTGCTGTTGACTGGTGGTGTGGGAGTGGGGAAAGGTTGTGGGACCAGATGATGGATAATCGGCTATTGTCCTTGGTTGGGTGACCTTTTGACTGTCCCTCCTTGTCTTGGCTGCAGTCTTCTTACCCAGAAGAAGGGTGTGGATAAAGTGACATTTATTCCTCCTTTCATTCTTGTAAGACTCCGGCATGATATTTCCAGTTCACCCAGCATTGTGGCCACAAACGGGGTGTGGGGGGGGCGGGAATCTTTCCCCACCTCTGTCCCTTGCTCCCTTAGTTTTTGAACATGGAACATAGGCTTTTCTGGGGGGAGGAACACGGCTTTAAAATTTCAGCCACAAAGTGTTCAATTTAGAGGCAAAGAGTGAAGAGAAACCTGCAGAAATAAACCTGTGACTGAGAAAGCTTAGAATCTCACAGAAATATATTTATCTTGTTAGTGTTCCTGGAGAATATTTGCATAGCAGGAAAAAGAGCTTTTAACTCGTTTCCCTATCTCACCTTCTTACTGTAGAGAATATTTTCCCCCTAAAGGTGTATCTCGCTATTGAATCTGGCGTTTAAAGGAAATGTCATCAGGACCTGTGATGAAAATTGAATTTTCCCAGTGCCTAAGGATGACTTTAACTAACTTAGCAGACTCCCGACCCGAAATGGAGGCAGACATTCTAGTTTGCTTTCGATCTGCTCTTCTCTTCCTGTTTCAGCCTCTTTGAAGGGTCTTGCCACCTTCTACCCTCTCCTCCTCAGCTGCCCGCACGGTTTGCTCAACCCGACTTTCTTCTGTTCCGCTGTCTCCTTCTTGCATTGAAGTCTCCAATCTTCCTCTCGCGCCCGCTTAGGTGCAGAGGACATTGGCGTCTCCTTTCCTCTTACTGACAGTGTGTCTCTGGTTCATCCCAATACCTGGCTTTCCCTCAGCCTGCAGGGAGGATACTACCTGACTTCAGCACATGGAAGAGAGTAGGCATGGGGATCTGGAAATGGAAGGGCTGGCCTTTTTTTTTTTTTAACCCCCAAGGGAAATTTATTGACTGAAATTTATTACTTTGCCTGTTTCAGCAGCCGCCTCTGATTCTGATCTGGGGAGATGTCAGCTCATCGTATGAATGCACATAAGATGACATTTGACACTCATTCAGTCCAGATGTGGGGTCGTGACAGCACTCCATGCTCCGAGGTTGGGCCTGAGGCATATTTGGTTCCATGTAGCGTTTTCTCGGCATTTAGGGAAAGAGGATTAGGAGGACACCGCAGTGCGACAGGTTTATGGCACCAGAGGCTTTGCCCTGAAGGACAAAACTAAAAATCCTTTCTGCAAGTTTTTGGTGAAGCAATAGGCTGTATACACAGTACTTTTTACCTGCTTGTTTAAATAACTTGAATGTGAAATCAGGCCATGTGCCGCCAGCTTCCAGCTGGAACTGAAGACACTGTGTCTGAACCCTTGAGGCACTGCACAGCCCATGAAATCAGGGATGGGATGGGTGCCTGGGTGGGGCCCAGTCAGCTGAGCGTCGGGCTCTGGGTTTCACCTCAGGTCATGATGTGCTGACATCTGGAGCCTGCTTAGGATTCTCTGTCTCCCTCTCTCTCTGTCCCTTCCTTTGTCTCTCTCTCTCTCTCTCTCAAAAATAAACATTAAAAAAAAAAAAAAAAAGAATGGGGAAAAACTCCACCCTCTGAGTTGAGTAAGAGTTTCAACCCTATTCTGGGTTGAATGGCTTTCTGTTTGAAAAGCGTTTCCGTCGAAGAGGGTGACCACATGATTTGCTTCTCTAAACCACTCTTAGATACTTTTCATGAAGGTGAAATTTCTATGGAGTAAATGTACAGATCTAGATTGTGCATCTCGATAAATTCTTTTGTACATTTTCATCCGTGTAACCACCACCCAGATGAATACAGAAAAAAATGCTCCTCGCCCCAGCAGGCTCCACTGTCACCTGGTCGCCTTCCGCGTCCTCCACCAGGGTGACTGCTGTGACTGCTTTTGCCACCCAATTTTGCCGACTTACGAACTACATCTGCATGGCAGCACGCTGTAGGTACTCTTTTCTGTCCACTCAAGAATAACAAAGGACAGACGACTCACGATAAGCATATTGAGTGAAATCAAACGCAGTTCGTTGCAGAATGAAAGAACCACTAAGTGACACCCGTGGGGACAGCGGGCATGAGAGGTCTGTTCTGCGGAACGAGGATGAATGGACACCTGATCTTTAGAGCGAGGAAGCCTCTTGGTACAGCTCAGGTAGAGTGTCTGAGAAGCCCAACCTCATGAAACAAGGCTTTGTTCTTTCAATACAAAGACCACTTAGGCTCTTTTCCCGCTGGGGGGCCACCCGCCGTTTCGGGGATTCTGCCTTCTCTTTGGAGATTCACCCATTTGGCCACGTAGCAAAAGAGATGAGGGCTTGATGATGCGGCCCTTCTCAGGTCTTTGAAATATCTCCCCTCTCATCTCAGGTACCACCCCTCACAGCCAGGCTCCCTCCTCTCCTCCGCGCCTACAGAATGAATCCAGCGGGAGAGGCGGCCGCTGCTGTGCGCACCCTTCCGAAAGCCACTGTTTCTGACCTGTTTCCACGCCCGTGGCAGAATTCAGGAATCATTAGTGTTTGATGATCTCGTGCTTCAAGACTTCAATCTCTTGTACTTTGAAATTGAAATTCCTGAGCCTGCAAGGGTCCCTACGCTGACAGCTGACTTATTGAACTTTCTCCGGCTTCCACAGCCCAGGAAGTCAATCTATCCCCTCTCCGCCTTGCAGCGCACGGTCCATAGGGAAGCTCAACACCAAGCCGTGTTTGTGAAAATGAGCGCTGTGTCCGTTTCCCTCTATGTCAGGGGATAAGATGATATTAACTTGCAGGCTAATTAACAGATATCAGGATGGTGACAGGATGGTGAAATGCCACGCAGGACTACACACGCCCAGCTCTGCTTCTGACAGTGACATCAAGGGTGCACTTGGCCTTCCTGAAATCTGTTTTCAAAGCCCTGCTCTCCAGAATAACTCATCCTGCATTCAGGCATTGCTCTGCTCCCCTTCCCCCAGAGAGATTACGTATGTGTCGCCTCTGTGGCACATTCTCTCCACCTGTAAAGTGGCTGTAAGTACTTGACTCGGAGGTGAGTATTCAAGTAACGTGAGTGCTTAGCACAGTCCCTGACATATCGCAAGACTGGAATCAAGGTTAGCAGTTACCGCCATAAAACATGGAAGGGCGAGATCCTTTTCGATCTCTCTAGGGCTTGATTAACGTCTCTTCCTCCCGCCTTTGTTGTCCTCTGAGCACACTGCTTTGAACGTGTACTTCCATCTGCCAAAAATGCCATTTCACCTCCTCCCACCTGGCCAATTTCTTCTCTTCCCATAAAATTCCTTCAATGGAAAGATTCGCATTGTTCAGGGAGAGTGACGAGGCTTCCATTGTGTACAACAAGTCAATAGGCTTCTAGTTCTGTATTTGTCTCATATTTCTGTTTAGGGGTCTGTCTCCACCCCCCCCCCCCCCCCCCATGGAAGCTCCTCACAGCCCAGGAATGCTGGCATTGCTGGGGAGGACTGTCAGCCCTTAGTCTACCCATTAATGCCTGCCATTAATGTTACTAATGCGAAACTAATGCCACTCACACGGGGACAGCTAGAGTCGCCCTTGTGTGAAGCTGCCTGGCCATAAATCAGTTGCCTAGTTTGGATCATCTTTCCTGGCACCTTTGACTTGGGACACATATTTGAAGCCCGAGTTTGTTTGGTCTGCCTTTTCCTTCGTGGTGTATCTCTCTTAAGTGACAGCCACATGCACCTGTCATCGTATACCTGTTTCATCTGATGCCTGTACCTTGGACTTCAAAGTAACGTTCCTGTTGACCAATAACTTGCATTTTTAGTCAGTGTCTTTAAAGTTTGGTGGAGGGGCGCCTGGGTGGCACAGTCGGTTAAGCGTCCGACTTCAGCCAGGTCATGATCTCGCGGTCCGTGAGTTCGAGCCCCGCGTCGGGCTCTGGGCTGATGGCTCAGAGCCTGGAGCCTGTTTCTGATTCTGTGTCTCCCTCTCTCTCTGCCCCTCCCCCGTTCATGCTCTGTCTCTCTCTGTCCCAAAAATAAAAAAAAAATAAAAACTTAAAAAAAAAAAAAAAAGTTTGGTGGATAGCCATTCAGATGTTTTCCTCTGGTGAGGCAACAATAAATGGATAATAATAATATAAATAAGAATTCCATAATAGCATATTTGTATAATAATATAATTTTACATTACTTAACAATATAATAGTATAATTTCAGTGATTAACATAATCCCTGATACATGCTTCCAACCAGTATGTCAACCATAAACATTTCTACCCGATGCTTGAACACACACATAAAATTTATGAGCCCTCTTCCCCTTCTTTTCAGGCTCTAGGTCTGGGGCAGAGCTGTTTTCTTCTGCCTCTATTCTGTATTTGGTCTCTTGTTTACTGGGTTCCATACATTTCTCTTTCTTGACATACTTTCTCATTTTATTTAAAAAAAATTTTTTTTAATGTTTATTTATTTTTGAGAGAGAGACAGAGACAGAGGGTGAGAGCGGGGGAGAGCAGAGAGAGAGGGAGATAAAGAATCCAAAGCAGGTTCCAGGCTCTAAGCTGTCAGCACAGAGCCCAACGTGGGGCTTGAACTCACTGCAAGATCATGACCTGAGCTGAAGTCAGACGTTTAACTGACTAAGCTACCCAGGTGCTATTTTCTCATTTTATTAAATCTCCTCTGAATAAAGGTACATGATTAGGGTTGAGTTTTTTTTCCCCCATGCTTGCATGTCTGAAAATTTTATTTTACCTTTACACTTGATTGATAGTTTGGCTAGGTATAGTAAGTTGAAAATCATTTTTTTAATGTTTATTTATTCTTGAGGGAGAGAGAGAGAGAGAGAGAGAGAGAGAGAGAGCACGAGTGGGGGAGGGGCAGAGAGAGAAGGAGACACAGAATCCGAAGCAGACCCCAGGCTCTGAGCTGTCAACACAGAACCCGATATAGGGCTCGAACTCAGGAGTTGCGAGATCATGACCTGAGGTGAAGTCAAATGCTTAACCGACTGAGCCACCCAGGTGCCCCATTGTTGAAAATCATTTTTATTAAAAAATTTGATGATGTGGATCCACAGCCTCTAGCATTTGCTCTTTCTGTTGTGATTTCAGTGTTATTCTGATTCTTATTCCTTTGCATATGGCATACAGCCCCTTTCCCCACTTGTATCCCAACCTAAAGTCTTCTAGGGACCATCTTGTGTCTCAGATGTTCTGAAATTTCACACTGATGCATCTTGGTGGGGAATTCCTTCTCTGTTTCTCTGTCTCTCTCCTTCCTTCCCTCCCTCTCTCCTTCCTTCCCTCCCTCTCTC